>NC_068363.1:4114348-4201993 GCF_020536995.1 Dreissena polymorpha | reverse complement strand
AGAAACAAGGAGTGCAACTTCATTTTCCGAAAAACTACACCATCTTACTGTAAACCACCATGTAACCCAAACAATTTTTAACGAATCAAGTACAGACGGGTTGTTTTCAAAAGCTAATAAAATAATTTATCAGAAAAAATTAACATCAGTACATTGATCCAGCAGTATTTCGATACCAGCCCAGAAGTTGACACTCTTCCAAAATCGTGTTTGGTCGGATACAAATGTTTCCACATAGAGATTTTCTATGTCGATCACTTTAAATAGCTAAAACTCAATAACCAAGTCATTAAACGGTAGATAAACAGCACCTGTATGCACATTAAACATTTTTCAATCGGTTACAATACCCATTGTTATCGAAAAAGCATGATAAACACCATGTTATTGCGTCTTTCGATTCGCGAGTACAAAATCTAAACAGAAAATTATACTTTGACTATGGGAAACCCTTTAATGACGTCAGAGATTTTGTAAACGCAAAATACGATTGGTCGGTTTTCATCAATTTCTCACTCACTTTTTACGGAGATCCTCGGGAAATTCCGCCCAACCAATAAAAAGAACGCATGCAAACACGTTACTTTATCGAATGACATCAGAGGATTCCCGTACTTCCTTTTAAAAACTTAAGCTATTGGTTGTTGATTTACAAATCGGAGTGAAAAACACTTTTGATGGTTTGTGAATGACTATAAAATGTATTGTTATCAATTCATTAATGTTTATTGAACGGGAAATAACCGTTTAAATGACGAACAGTATTGTAATCGTTGTGTTTCTGCTGTTGGAAACGATCGGAAAATGAAGCTTTATTGGACATATTTGTGTCCAACTAAATTTTTTTCCTTGAAGACTGTGAGATACTTGGGAAGCCTTTACTGCTTCTTTTGTGTAATTGCCTTCTTTGGTGCCTTGGGCTTCTTCGATATTCATGATCATCATGATCATCACCATGATCATCATCATGATCACCATCATGATGATGATGATGATGATGATGATGATGATGATGATGATGATGATGATGATGATGATGATGATGATGATGATATGATGATGATGATGATGATGATGATGATGATCATCATCATCATATCATCGTCGTATATCAAATTTTATTGATCAAGTAACCGATAATATAGCGACGCGTCAGTAGCAATGGCTACGATTATCGAGCAAAGTTAATATGTGGAAATGTAACGGCGCTATGGAAAGGTGGCTATAACTTAGTCAATAATATCCGATTTTTATAAAATAAAGTTTCAAAGAAATTATTATGCTTTAATAAAATCTCGATATGACCTAATGACAGACCACGCCTCCATTAGTAATTGGTGATTTAGTTGTGATTTATTTTCAAACAAGGCTATGTTTAAAATGTTACGGACATAATATTTTGAATACATGTATATCGCTTCTATTTCATGCTATTAAACATCTCTTCATTTTAAATAAATGCCTTACCACGTCTGATAATCACTGATCACGCCTTATTATGACTGACCAATTGTAGGACCACGCCTCCATTAGTAATTAGTGATTTAGTTTTGAATTATTTTCAAACAAGGCTATGTTCTAACATTCTGAATCTATCGCTTCTATTTAAAGCTATCAAACAGCACTGCATTATAAATAAATGCCTCACCACGTCTGATAATCACTGATCACGCCTTATTATGAGTGACCTAATGACAGACCACGCCTTCATTAGTAATTGGTGATTGAGTTGTTGTGATTTATTTTCAACCAATGCTGTGTTTCAAATATTACGGACATAACATTACATAACATTCTCAAGCTATATATCGCTTCTATATATCACACTGCTCCGCGCGAGAAATAAATGCCTTACCACGTAACAACTGATCACGCCTTATTAAGACTGTCCTAATGGCAGACCTCGCCTCCATTAGTTATGGTGATTTAGTTGTTGTGATTTATTTTCAAACAAGGCTATGTTTAAAATGTTTCAGATATTACATTCTCAAGTATGTATCGCTTCTAGATATCACACTGCTCTGCGCGAGAAATAAATGCCTAAACACGTCTCATAACAACTGATCACGATTTATTATGACCAACCAAATGGTAGACCACGCCTTCAGTAGTAATTGATGATTTAGAAGCTGTGATTTATTTTCAAACAAGGTTATGTTTCAAATTTTACGGACATAACATTCTTATGCTTTATATCCTTTCTAGATATCACACTGCTCCGCGCAAGAATTCAATTCCTTACCACGTCTCATAACAACTGATTACGCCTTATTATGACTGACCTAATGGCAGACCACGCCTCCATTAGTAATTAGTGATTTAGTTGTTGTGATTTTTTTCAAACAAAGCTATGTTTCAAATGTTACGGACATAACATTCTCAAGCTATATATCGCTTCTAGATATCACACTGCTCCGCGCGAAAATAAATGCCTTACCACGTCTCATAACAACTGATCACGCCTTACTAGTATTATGACTGACCTAATGGCAGAACACACGCCTCCATTAGTAATTAGTGATTTAGTTGATGTGATTTATTTTCAAACAAGGCTTTGTTTCAAATGTTACGGACATAACATTCTCAGGCTATATATCGCTTCTAGATATCACACTGCTCCACGCGAGAAATAAATTTCTTACCACGTCTCAACTGATTACGCCTTATTATGAATGACCTACTGGCAGACCACGCCTCCATTAGTAATTGGTGATTTAGAAGTTGTGATTCATTTCAAACAAGGCTATGTTTTCAACTGTAACGGACATAACATTCTCAAGCTATATATCGCTTATAGATATCACACTGCTCCGCGCGAGAAATAAATGCCTTATCACGTCTCATAACAACTGATCACGATTTATTATGACCGAGCAAATGGCAGACCACGCCTCCACTAGTAATTGGTAATTTTGTTGTTGTGATTTATTTTTAAACAAGGCTGTCTTTTAAATGCTATGGACATAACATGACATAACATAATCAAGCTATATACCGCTTCTAGATATCACACTGCTCCGCGCGAGAAATAAATGCCTTACCACGTCTCATAACAACTGATCACGCCTTATAATAACTGACCTAATGGCACACCACGCCTCCAATAGTAATTGGTGATTTAGTTGTTGTGATTTATTTTCAAACAATGCAATGTTTAAAATGTTACGGACATAACATTCTGAAGCTATATATCGCTTCTAGATATCACACTTCTCCGCGCGAGAAATAATTAATATTTTATGCACACATAAAAGATTTTATGTCTTGTACGATTTCTTAATTGTTGAACATTATATTGGTTCAAGCCTTATATTTAATTACTTGTGTATAACCTCAGTGTGGGGTCACATGGGCTCTTTTGACCAATCAAATTCAGTGTTGGACATTGTGGCCCTTTGGATCCTTCTAGACTAACGTGGCATCCAATATGGTCGAAATTAACAATTACGCTCTTAAGCGATACTTCCAAGGATTAATTTTAATATGATATGATGCCGTTTCATTCCGTTTATGTGAAGGATTATCTCTCGTTGTACGAAGATTTACACCAATGGTGTTATCCCGTGTGATTCTAAGTTTAAAGGGCAGTTGAACGAGTAAACATGCTTATCAGTGCTATGTGCAGAAAACTTTGCGACGTATACGCAGTCTACCGTGAAAGGTTTCCAAGATGGCGGCGCCCACTGCGTAATTAGCGCATTTCGCCAGTCACATATTTATGTTGGTCAGCTACACAGTTGTCGCTGCCCTGTATCAGTCATACTGATTCAGTTTAGATAAGTATTCAAATATCCTGTTAACATTTGTTCCTCACTAAGTTCTGGCTTTTAATATAATTTTTTTTTTCTGCCTTTTTGAGAATGATGATCAATTCGGGTCAGCTCTATATATCTTGTATATTTATTATTGTCTTATTTAATTTTAAGTTCAGCCTGGGCTTATACTTTATGAATTTTACGACACATTTGTATTATCAGTTTAGCTGGGTTTCCCACTGTCACATTAATAGATGTCATCACGTTTTTATGAAATAAACAATAAAACACCCTTTCATTTTAGTCTATATTACCATACCTCATTTATATGGTCAACGTGTGTATTTTAAAATTCTTGTGATGTGTTTTGTTGTGCTATTGCTGTTAATGTTTTCTTTATGGCAATAATTTGGTTGTAATATTTTCATTTACATATCCTTGTTAAGTATGTAACTACTAAAAACTATAAGTAATTTTAATATTCTTAAAAGCTTCATATTCATATATATATATATACTTATTTGTATGTGGTGTGGAGTGTCTTATAGTCACACTGTAATTTTAACCTTCAAGTTTTGTCTTGTAGTCACATCTGGTCAGTCTATTTGTGACTTGTAGTCACAATATTTCACATAAGGTTATACCCAAGGAGTGTCCGTAAAGGTGACCGGTAGCTGCGGAATCCCACAGCCCGAGCCAGAGAACAGAAATATCCTTTCACGTATCCTTCAGTTAATGAAATACCGTGTCTTTATGATGCCAAAAACTTGCTGAGTTTCTTTCTACATTTTTATTTATCAAACTATTTTCCATTATTATACTTTCATTAATGCTTCATAAGTGTAACATCTATCAATCTTATTTTTATATATCCATTTTATGTACAGGTATATGTTTTGTAAACACATTTTGATTTATATACTTATATACATAGGTGTTTCATCAAATTAGCAAGTTTCAGGTTTCAAGTATTTGTGTACGTATAACGTTTGTGCTCATTATAAGCAAGACATATGTATTTGTATCTATCTGTCAAACACACCCAAGTGTTATTGTCACTAAAAGCAATGCTCGCTATTTATTATTCTATCATTTACCGGTATGTGTCTTCATGTACTTAAGTCATGAACAATGTGAATCGTATTCACAATCTTGAACTCATGGGTTATATACTGTATGAATTATAAAAAAGCAGCTCTTCTTAACATTCGATTATGTTTTCGACTCACAGTATATTTTACAATAGGATTTTAGAGACAATTATTTATAATCTCTTTCGCAATATTAATGTAATTTTTGTAATCTGTCATTATATTTTCAAGATTATACCATTTTTAAATGATTTTAATCATCTGTTCTGTAGCTGCCGGTTTTATAATATATGCACGCTGTTAGTTATCATTTCAGGCCATGCCTACCTCTCAACACCGCAATACAAAGGACCTGTCCGCTGGCTGGCCCTTCCTGTACAAGTACTACAAAGGGGCGATAAGGCACGTTTCCAGCCCTTCCTTTGAACACTACATTAAACCCGCCTACCTCTCAACACCCCAATTTAGAGGACCTGTCCACTGACTGGCACTTCCTGTACAAGTACTACAATGGGACGATAAGGCACGTTTCCAGCTCTTCCTAGCGAACACTACATTAAACCACACAGGACCGGAACGAACAATTACGGCTAGAAACAGGAAGACTTCACTCTATAGAACATTGTGTTTCATCTAGTGATCTTCAGTTTTTTAGTTCTCATTTCATAATTATACATTTTAATGTTATGTCCGATTATAGTTATCACTCATTTCATACTTATACATTTTTAATGTTGTCCGATTATAGTTATCAGCTCAGGCTGATACTAATGGTTTAGTTCTCTCCGAAGTAAGTATGTATATGCCTGATTTAAGTTTTTCAGTTAAGACTGATCTTGATGTTATAGTTCTCTACGAAGGAACTATTTAACGCAGGCCTTGATTATATTTTTCAATATTCGGCCTGATTTTGCTTATACCGTTCAGGCTGATATTGTTGTTATAGTTTCTACGCAGGAACTATGTTTATGCAGGCCTTGCTATTCATTTTTCAATTTTGGCCTGATTTGCTTATACCGTTCAGGCTGATATTGTTATTATAGTTCTCTTTACGCAGAACTATGTTTATGCAGGCATTGCTTATTTATTTTCAATATTTGGCCTGATTTTGCTATACCCGTTCAGGCTGATATTGTTATTATAGTTCTCTACGCAGAACAATATTATAGTTCTCTACGCAGAACTATGTTTATGCAGGCCTTGCTTTTATATTTTCCATTATTCAGCCTGATTTTAGTTATACCGTACAGGCTGATATGGATGTTATAGTTCTCTACGCAGAACTATGTTTATGCAGGCTTTGCTTATTATTATTTTCCAATATTCAGCCTGATTTAGTTGGACCGTTCGGGCCGATATTGATATTTTAGTTCTCTACGCAGAACAATGTTTATGCAGGTCTTGTTTATTATTATTTTTCCCATATTCAGCCTGATTTTAGTTGGACCGTTCAGGCATTTATTGATATTTAAGTTCTCTACGAAGGAACTATGTTTATGCAGGCTTTGCTAATTATATTTTACAATATTCAGCCTGATTTTAGTGGACCGTTCAGGCCGATATTGAGATTTTAGTTCTCTACGAAGGAACTATATTTATTCAGGCTGTGCATATATTTCTCTATATTCAAACTGATTTTCAGTATTCCATTCAGGCTGATATTGATGTTATGGTTCTCTACGAGAAACTATGTTTTATGCAACCCTTGCTTATATTTTTAGTATTCTTCCTGATTTTAGTTATTCCGTTCAGGACGATATTGAGGATATAGTTCTCTGCGAAGGAACTAAAGTTATGCACGATTTTAGACCTAATGGCATACCACGCCTCCTTTAGTAATTGGTGATTTAGTGTTGTGATTTATTTTCAAACAAGGCAATGTTTAAAATGTTTACGGACATAACATTCTTAGCTATATATCGCTTTAGATATCACACTTCTCCGCGCGAGAAATAAATGCCTTACCACGTCTCATAACAAGTGATGACGCCTTATTATGACTGGCTTAATGGCAGACCACGCCTCCATTAGTAATTGTTGATTCTCCGCGCGAGAAAATTAATGCCTCACCGCGTCTCATAACAACTGATCACGAAGCACGTGCATTTATCAATTTTCGAGAATATAAATATTAAAATATCACTGCGAGACTGTTAAACAGCGGGAAATCGCCGAAAATGTATCCTCGATACTGACTCGCTTGGCTCAACAGACCCGTGTCTGATAACGCCATAAGGCTTTAAACGATGATGGCAGAAACAGTTTGATATGTCATGTTATCTCATATTTCTTACGATATTTTTAATTAAACATGCTGATCTGGAATGTTTTCAAGAGTTAAAAATAAACCCCCATACTACAGGGGACCGAAGCATGTTAATTGATGTCAAGCTGAATTATACACGGTATGTTTGACAAATTATAAAATAAGTCAAGAAGATGCCAACTTTGATCAAATTATTAAAGTTCCATGCTATAACGCCGACCGGTCTATCATTTCTTCAAGTATTATGTTTCATGAAAAGAAATCTCAACATTGCTATTTAATGGAGAATTTTGCTTCTTTACAAATTTAATACAATATTCAAACTGAATATATTCGTGTCCTCATATATATCCACTGATGTCTGAGTATATTTGCATGCAATATGTCTTCGTCAGCATTTTCCTACAAAGGTATCGATCACTTGTGTCGACGGTCGATACTTAAGTAGAAATATCCTAACTAAGAAATATTTTTTTCGCAAACAATGCTAAGACATATGTGGATATTGTGGTTGGCAAAGCCTATATACAGTTTTGTGACAGGAGTTGGAAACGGATGTAAATTTATTACGAAGCCTGCTCGGAGCTTTATCGAGCTGGCTTCTGTGCAAATATACGATATGATCAAATATTGTATGAGAGACATAACACTCATGAGTTCGCGCCATATCCCAGCTTGTGACAGACATGAGCTATAGACGTTGTACAATAACTGGTTCAGTGCTATTGCGTTTTCCGCCTCTTGCAGAGTATGAAGACAACAAATAGTGTTTGTTTTGCAAATAAATTAACAAAAAAGAGAAGGTAGGTTGGCGTAAATGTTGTTGGTAAACCTTTTTATGACGAACGATTTATTTCACATTTAAATAAGATTAATCAAATCATGCAAATTCTTCAACATCCAATTAAACATGTTTGTTTTTTCGTCAGTTTTAGTTAAATTAGCGACCATTATCTGACACAGCGCTATTTCCAAATACGGCATGTAGGTCGGTTAAACGTTCATTCGTTACCATTTTACGAAACATGATTCATTTTCCACTGTATCTAACTTTATAAGGATATGCACTGATACCCAATTGTCTTAATATCTATTAACATTCTTTATGTAGTTCAAATTATGTTAAAATCGATAAACGGCAAATATTCGAATGCAGCAAAGAAACACAATACTTAATTTAATATTATTGGTAGAATTAAGCAAATTAAAGGTAAAATGTCAGGGAAATGATGATAGTACAATAGCGCATATACAGTATATGTATAAGGATTTGTGGAATTGTTAAGGTAATGTTTTAATAATTTGGTTTCCGGTCCCCGCAAACAAATACCCTACACAAGTGTGTAAATGTAGTTATGTTTATTGTGTTTATGGTTGTGTTTAATACGTAAACAGGCATTCAAAGTTAGAGCAAATAGTAAATCCAGATGAGCAAAAATGGTTCCCATCAGAAAATATAAAATGATGACATAATTATTGAATGCGATGCTAGTTTGTTGCACAAGTTTACTATAAATTTTAGGTCAAATATCAGGGAAATAATGATAGTACAATAGCGCATATACAGATATGAATAATGACTTGTTGAATTGTTAAGGTAATGTTTAACTAATTTGTTTTACGGTCCCCGCAAACAAATACCCAACACAAGTGTATAAATGTAGTTATTTTTTATTGTGTTTATTGCTACGTGTACTACGTAATACGCTTGTTTTGCGGGCACCTCAGATTGACGCACGCTTGTAAATGTTCAACGCGACTCGCAAAACCTACGTGCGTGAATATTGAGATTGCCAAACATTCCGAAAGTGTTCGCACTACTGACGAGCAGTTAAAACAATATATTTGCACGATCCTCGCATCTTCCTTTTCATACAAGCCACAGCAATTCGTGGTTACTTTTGTGGAATAACATGTGTTTTTTACAAATAAAAATTAGTATCGTTTAGATGCTCAAAAATGCCAACTCGAGGAAAAACTTGCAATGGCTAAAACCCAAACACAATCGGTCGATCCTTCCCATACAAGCGAAAGCAATTCATGGTAACTTTTTTGGAAGAACATGTTGTTTTTTTACAAAATAATTTAGTATCGTTTGCCCGTCTCAATCGAATTGTTAATTCTATTGTAAATAATTTAAATAACAACTCGTTTTGTTCGTCATCCTGCAAGCGATTCATGACAAACTTATTACCAATTGCATTTTATTAAACAACTTTCAAACACAGTTTTATTTATTGATTATTGTACCAGAGATTGTTCCAAGTAAAACAATCTCAATGTTTAAGTTAATGTAGAGACACTATTCAATGAATTTCCGTATGCCTGTACGGCCCACTGTAACTGACCCGTACACGAAATAGAACACCGTCAATTGACCACGGGAAGTGCGATAACTAGAGAAGTTTACAAACATAACTGCATTAATAAACAATCCAAATATTTTAATCTGCCCCAGGTCGCGACAGATCGCGACAGAACTGTCGGTTCAATAATGTTCGTACAATGAATATTAAGATGTGTGTTACCTGTTGGCAGTTGCTAAAGGTATTTTTTAAAGCAAGTATCAATATAGCTAACTCAGCATCATGAATATGGTAGCCTGCTTTCACGAAGGCAAACATTGTTTTAATTGCACTCTCGTGTTCTTAGTGTCGGGGAATATTCAATCTTATAATTTATTAAGCATTAAAAGCGATTTGAAAATGCAATATAAAATGAAAGTTATTTATGTTGTTTGAAGGGGTGTCATTTACGTCGACAAAGGTATCCCTTATGATGATGGGGAATTGTCATCAGCAGAGCTTACCAAGCTCGTCAGGACGTCAGTCCTAAACATGCCACAGGTAAGTTCTCATTTTAAAATAGTGTACGAGCCAAACTTGTAAGATCGTTATTTACCTATTTGCACATTTACCAGAACGATATTCAGTCAATATATTTCATAACCTGTAAAATACCTTGTCCGAATTTATTGCATTTTAGTCGGTCATATATACAATTTAGTTAAAAGTAAAACCGGACAATTTTAATTAGAAATAAAGCAGGTACATACACATAAACTAGTATTATTTCATATGTGTATATCTATAACAAAATGTGATAACATTTCTTTTTACTATTTAATCGCTAACTTCGATATATTTCCTCGTGCTTTTAATTTCCTACGACACAGTTTTCAGCGTTTCCGATGTTCTTAGTTTACCAGACCTTTGCTGAATCCTTACAACAAAACAAGTCGCCCCTTGTATTTTGTATTATAGTGAACTTCCCACTCGGACAAGTATCGAAGGGAAAGATAGCCAATATTATTCATCGACAGAAATGTTGCACGTGTTGAGTATATATTGATATGTGGCATCTTGCAATTAAAGATTATACATACATGCCAAATAATATCCGTTCAAATAAGCAATGTTCGATAGTTTGTGTTTCAATTTTCAACAATGTTAATTTTTAAGGTGGAGACATCTCAAATGTTCATCTTAATGATTGTCCAACTAAATCTGTCCAATGAATAAACACTTAAATGTTCCATATGTAAAATATACATTTACTTGTATTTTTAAATCGCATACACAACGCATAAAACTTACAAATGTGCAACAGTAACTTTAACGAACAGCCAATTTCCACTATTAAGATGATTTATTTATTAAGCCGGTGTACATTTTAGTATACTGCAGAGTATAACGGGTACTTTTTAGTAGTACCTTAACCGACAACGACCAATTGAGCTGCATTAAGCCCAATGGTCCGAGAAAGAGGCTCATTTATACAAAAAACAATGAATATAAACTTAATACTAGGATATGAACTGTATCAGTTTAATAATGTTTATAAATAGTGCATTTAAAAACTGTGCATGTGTTATGCCAATAACTACGTTTAATCTCAGGGGTATCTTTTTCTCCGATTGTACCCATGGTGATTTTTCGGTGGGAGACCTGAACGCACAGATTATGACAGGACTGTACACTGATGATTATATTTCGGTCAACACTTCAGTTTTCATCTGTTGCTTTAATTGAAGTTTCGTTCTGGAAAAACTGCGCGTAATGCATGTGTGCACAAAGACTGATCAATGACGACACTTCCACCTAATCTGAAATTCCCCTAGGAAGAGCCTTCCTTTAAATGAAAAATACATTAACAGCGGACTGCACAGCTAATCTGGGAAGACACTACCCACAATCATTAATCCCAGATTTCCCAGAACAACGTTTAATGTTTCTTTCACAGGGCGCGGATGGGTTTGCGGTTGTCTATTATGTGGGCGGCCTAAACACCCTGGTAATTGCGCAACTCTACACGATACTCTTTTTGAAACTGGCCTCCCACGGACTGTTCGTGTTCGGTATTGACTACTATTTCCCTGCAAACACGGGCCAGTTTGAGCAAGATATTGACATGTACTTCAAAGAGTTTGATTTTGTAAGTCTATTTTAAATTTATCTAACATGAACCAAATACTGTTTCTCCACAAAGGTTTATTTTCAGTAAAATATTCGATAACTCGATTTTATAATTTTGCTACGTCAAACAAAATTTGCAAGTTCATGGATTGAGAATTAAATTTGAACAAACGTGTAAATACTATAACGTGTGATTTGTACCTTTGTTCATAAAATATGTTCAATGAAAAGTAGCTGCACATTCCGGTGTTATGTCATGTGTCTATGCCGTATGCACAAGTGAATTTAGAAGTGTAAGATACAAGTGTAGAAATTTGCCCTTCACACACAAAATTAAAAACAATATTGTTGTAATATTTCAGGGTATAAACATTCCTCAAAATCAATAAAAACTGTTGGGAGTTGTATCTATGATTATTAGGTTCGATTGTAAAAATATATTTAAATGGAATTTAAATGTGTTTGTGAACATATTAAAATGCAATATGTGCATGCGTATTTCGCTTCATGCAAACACATGTTATAAAAAACAAACGGTATTTCACATTTTGACATTTTCTATATACACAAAATACGCATGTGTGTATTAAAGTATGATGAATGTATGAACGAAAACTTACCGTTCTGTAGCATCTAGTTATGTTTTAAAGCGTTGTTAAATTATGATATGAAAAACCTTATGCAAGTTTACAATCAAATTACGTGACATTCATATTTCACACAGTTCAATCGCTTTCAGCGACGACTGTGGATCAGGCGACGGCTGAGATAGTGTATACATTTCTTCGGAAAGCCGAGTGTAAGTCTTCCATATTCTTTATATTTTACGCATTGGATTGGGCAAGTTTGAGTGTGTTCTTTGAGAGCCTAAGATAGGAGGAATTTGTACACGTTATCCCTACCTTCCTAGTTGCTTACTTTTCAAGAGATCCGTTAGAATTTGGTAAAAAGTCAAACACAATTCACCACTCTCTCAGTTTAACTCTAATTTAACAGGATGTAGACCAAAGATAAATGTGAAAATCATTTTATTGAAATCTTCAATCATTTTTCTTCTTCTTTAATTTATTTATTGACATTCTAGGTCAAACGCATATAACAATATCACAATACATATAAACATAGTTACGCCAATGTCATTCTGACAGCTGTAATTATCAAATAATATATGAGTATTTAAATAGATTATATATATATCTTTGTAACAGTTATACAAATTAGTTATCACTTGAAATGCTATATTTTATTCGGTTATTCAAAATTACAGTATCCTACATGAACAAACAACATTTTTATCAACGAATAAATTCGAGTGGGTTTTGAAAAAAACGCCTCACGCTGACGGCCGTGACTTATTATTAGATGACCATGATAACGGCTACGAAAATACAATTATGCTAATTTCTCTCTCTCTCTCTCTCTCTATATATATATAGACTATAGTTAAAAAATCATGTGTAACATACTAATTTTTTTATCTTTAAAGCAATCGAAGCCAAGAACTTAAACGTATTGCTTTGTCTTTCCAGGAAGCAATGCTCATGTGTTCCTGACTCAGATTCGCTCCATCAATAAAACGCTGTCCGGCGATTCGACAGTGCCCGGTCGAAAAGCTACGAACTACCTGACCCAGATAAAAAAAAATCGCCCTTTCTTTTCTTACTTTCAAGAATATTTTAGGAATTCAAGAATTCCGTTATGCCCGAAGGTGTAAATGCTCACCCTCTTTGCTGTGTGACAAATACTTGTTTACATGGTTACTTCAAACATTTAAAATGTCTCTAATTCTATTTCAGCAATTAATGAAGAATATGGAATACTAATACTATTTAGACTCATTTGAATAGGATGTATATTTTAATTATTGAAAACAAGAGCAAACGTCTAGATAATATACATGTATACAAAACCTAAACCCTAAATGAGCATGTTATAGACTTCAACAAACATATGAAGTCATATTGTACCCCTTGTACAATAGGATGTTTATGGCTGTTATTTAGGTCTGCACTTTTCTGCATATATGTATTAAGGGATTTGGTTGTTACTTAGTTACTAAATAATGTTCATTCTTTATGGAATGAAATATAAGTTGGATTTTCATTTCGAGTTTGCTTCATTTAAAAGTACAATGCCATAAAAGCAGACAATTGCTTCCCTTAATAGCCCGTGTGTCCGGGTTTTCCCAGTGCTCGGCTCATATATGTTAATACGAGGATTGGAAATCCGTACATTAAGCAGTAGTTTCAGTTTCAGCTTGGGATACATCCTTACGAACAATACGTATTGTATCGTGAACACTATTGATAATGGCAGGGCTCTCACGTGTAATGTACGCTGGTATATCTTTATAATGAACATATACATCCACTTTTATAATTAATGTTCAATTGCTAAAAGCTTACACATGTCATGCAATGCATCTTTTTTTTTTGTTTATTATATAACAATAGGCGTGAAATGCTGAAGTTGTAATAAGTATTGTGTTCCGATATATTCGGCTCTGTACTTTAGTACAATTCTTATGAAAGAGTGCGATGTTTGTATGCGTAAGTTTGAATTTCACAAGAATTATCTTTTGATTTGTATTGTAATTTTTTTCTTAAGAAAATGATCACTAACAATATCTATTGATAATATTTATATTTTACCAAGTTTTATACAAATTCATATCAACAAGTCAACTTATCGCAAACGTTTACATCCGATTTGTGGTTAACCGCTGTTTAAAACGTGTGTGCAATTGTGCGTAGAAAGTAAAACTAGCATTTTTCCAACTGAACTTTGAAACCTGTTTTAAACATTTTAAATAGTAATGTTATCAAAGGTCAAGCATCGTTTCGTCATATATATTGACCTTCAAATATTCCTTCATACATCAATGTGCGCTATTAATCGTTCGTCATCTTCATTTCTTGATCAGAACGCCCTTTATATAAGCTATCACATCTTTGTGGTGCAGTATGTCCAAATGTTCGACACCGTGGAAGGTTTTGTGGTAAACCGTCTGATTCTGTTGGTCTTGCAAACGAAGACAGCCGAGGAGGCTTCGAATGTTCACGGTCCCGTCTCCGTTGTCCTTTATATATTTTGGATTCTTCTTAAGCCACGTGCTTTTATCATACAAGAACCTACCGGCCGTAGGAACATCAACGCCGTGTAGGCAATGCATTTCAACCTGTGGGGCCTGTAGTGGGTTGACCAGACCCTTAGTGTCTTCCCATATCATGTAACCTAATAATGTAAGAAAACACCAAGTGATTGTTACTATCGTTCAATTTGTCGTTGTCGGCTCAGGTAAAACTTTAAAGTACCCCGGATGTTCTAAAGTATACTTCAATGTCTGGAAAATACACGTAAAGGCACATGACCAAGCTCCGGGGTACCTTTTTGTATATTCCCGTACCCGAGGTACTTTGTAGTATACGTAAGAGTACCCGTGGTACTTTTAAGCAGTACCTGGTGGGCAATGACCAATCGAGCGTTATTATAAGAAGGGATACGGTCAGTTCCATGTACAATTGCTCTTACATGACAAATCCACATAGATGGTCTCTATTGACCCTATTTGTTCTCGACAAGTGACAAATCAATAAATTTTCAAAAGATGTTTCACTTTCGTCTATAGTACCAGCAAAGGGATGCGAACCTTTGATAGTTTGTTGCATACTTTACGTTTGCGGATTTCAGAAGATTTTACAGTAACACTTTATCAAGTATATAGACGGGGCTCCTAAACGAGATGAAACCAGCTAACGACAAGGCATACGCTTAGTAATGATTAAAATAATTCAATTATTGAAAAGACTCACATGCTAGTACTTTTTGTTTTGTTGTTTCAAGTTCTCGTTTAAGAATGTCTTTATTTTAATTACATCGTTCCGTCTATTCTACTGTCATAAAAGCCTTCTACCTCACGCGATGAACGAGCTAGTATTGAGCAAATCGCCCCATTGGTGCAAGAAGGCACCATGTGGCATTTGAATTAGAAGGCACATGATACCTTCTTGCACCAATGGGGCGAAATGTAAACCTACCAGTCTCATAGTCAATATCCTTGAAGAGCTGCTTGTAATCTCTGACCGTGTAGTTTCGGGCAGGGGTGACTACCAGCACCTCATCGGGCTTCCAGAACTCATCAGAGGGCATGAGCCAGGCGGTACTTGTCATGCTCCGCTGCATACGGCGAGTTTTCAGAGGGTTTATCAGCGGAATGTGCAGACTGTCACCTGTACAATAATTTGAGACTATGTTTGCGCATCCATATACCATGAAAGGTAAACAATTTATAGAACAGCAACATGGCTCAACAAAATTGAAGGACACAGTGTTTATTACGTTGTTATTTTACGAGCTGATAATCTTGACTGTTATAATAGGGTACAGGATCTCATGGCTTTGTGTGGTTCACATTTAAACGTTAATGGATGTGAACTAGTGCATAAAACACAGGTTTAAGGCTGCTTATGTGAAATCCGAAGTAATAAATTTATTAAGCCGAAAAGTCCATGTGTACATCATTTAAGAACACGATTATGCTCCATGCAACGTGACATTTTCTCAGCATTTCAACAACTTTAGGAATTGGCAAAACTAATCTTCTAAAAGGTGTGTTCACATTCTGTCCTGCCCGCGTGTAAACCCCTGTAAACCCCGTTGATCCTGCACCCAGATAATAGAGGCATTCTATGTCTGTAGGCGAAACCTAGGCCGGTACTCATCAACCAATTCTTGACTTAAAAATAATAAATAGTCATAGACTCAATAAAAGTATCTCAGAGTTTATATGAGTCGAGTCCGAGAAAACTGGGCTTAATACATGTGCGTAAAGTGTCGTTCCAGATAAGCCTGTGCAGTCCGCGTCAGGCTAATCAGGGACGACACTTTGAGATTTTATGATATTTTTCGTTTTAAGGAAGTCTCTTATACACGAAAATCCAGTTAAGGCGGAAGGTGTCGTCCCTGATTAGCCTGTGCGGACTGCACAGGCTAATCTGGAACGACACTTTACGCACATGCATTATGCCCAGTTTTCTCAGAATGCGACTCATATATACAGGATAAAATGGTGCTTATGTCATTAACATATTGCTTTTAAACAAATAATTATACAATTAAAGGTGCTTTAAACTGCCACACTTGACTTAAAAAAGTTATATAACATAAACGTTTCAAGAATAGTCTTTATTTTTAGACTGGAGTTCAAGAATCGGTTGGGGAAAACAGGTCCAGTTCCCGCTTATCATAGTGATTCGGTTAATTTTGACATATGACATACACGTGATCACTGTCAGTATAATGTTACTGTAGTAACATAAGGAAACTCATAATAACGGTTGTTGAGATTGTAAAACGAAGAATATCCACAGACTTGTATGACTGCTTGTATATGTATATATACCATATAGCACACCATAACACGTAAATATATATGTATACTCTATTTTAAGTACAACGGTTCGTGATTGTAATAAATTATGTTTCAGAAACGTCCACTCTACCGGTTATCATCAGCCGAATCGGTTTGAGTGCGCCGCCCCAGACCCCGGCCAGTGAGATAAAGCCCATAATAAACTTGTCCTTCCACGCCTGAGTCATGCGGTTGAGTAAGTACAGGGTGACAGGGCTGCCCATGCTGTGGGTAATGATGTAAACCCGCTGGTTTTTGTTTTTGTAGTACGCCCTCTCTATCAACTGCTGGAGGGCGGTGAGATACCCTTTCAGTTCATCTGTGTTACACATATTGAACGTTTTTCAATTTAAATAAGTATGGCTCTGGGAAAACGGGACTTAATTCATGTGCAGTCTGCACTGGCTAATAAAGAACTACACTTTCCCCCTTTACTGGATATTTGTAAAGAAGTGACTACCGTTAAACGAAAAATACTGTAAAGGAGGAAGTGTAATCCATGATAAACATGTGCGGACCGCACAGGCTAATCATGAACGACACCGTACGCACATGCATTAATCTATTTATGCCTACTGGACTCTCCCATCCTTCCAAATCGGATCAATTTATTTCTAAAATTAGGGATGTCTAGTATATTTATTTCTATATTTAGAATATTCCTTACAGAAATTCCTTTAAGCAAACAGCGCAGACCCTAATGAGACGCCGCATCATGCGTCGTCTCATCTGGGTCTACGCTGTTTGCAAAGGCCTTTTTTTCTAGACGTTATGCAAAGATGGGTAAAGCCCCCCTTTCCCGAACCAGGCTCATATCCGAGTTTGTTCCATGTATAACTCGCTTTTTGGTCCGGTATCAGTCGTTATATCAAACGAATGAACTTCGGAATACATTTAATGCGAATTACAATGGCATCAGTCAATAATGTGTGTGAAAGAAATTGACGTTTAATTTATTGAATGAAATAAAAAAAATTGACAACTATATCGATCATTATCTTATTTTTTATTTACGTTTATGTTCGACAAGAATTGGAATGAATTTAGTTTTTAAACTTTCAAGCTTTGTACGAACGTAGTGTTACTGATCGTTTTATTCCAGAAGCATCACCTGATATGCAAATAACACAATGAAATACAATGTTTGTAAACGAATTCAATGCGGTTTTGTATCTAGGGCGGAAATATTCCATTTAAACAGAGTTTCGGGTAAGTGGAACGTTTTCTGATCGAGTGTTGTGTACAGAATCAGAAATTTATGAACTTCGTCTTACTAGGCGCTTTTCTGAAGTCGTACGGAGCTCCAAACACCAAAACGTTCCTCTTGTAACCCCATTTCACCATGGCCTGTACAATGTCGTTAAAGTACTTTGCTGGAAAGAAAGCGGCATTAATGCGTGTAAAATTTACAAAATAATGCATGCCCTCGTATGATCACAATGAATGATAATTATCATTATATATCATTATACTTATTTATTTTGTTGTAAATGAAATGATGTACATGCTTTATAAACAATATATACTCGATAATGACTAAGATGAATAGCAATAATCATCGATTGTAACGTGATTTATTAATGTTGGATATAAGTATGGTTTATTTTGTCCGTTAGATTCGCTTGCTCGACATGTGTTTGTCTCACTCCTCTGTTGTTGGCTTTAAAGATGTTGAACCAAATTGCAATTATGTATAGATCATAATTTGTTGTCGAACAACCCCTGACAGGAAGTAAAGATTGCAGATATTTATCAAAAGTAATTGGAATATCAACCTGGATGTCCAAATAAGGTTTAATGGAAATAACACATAATTATGATCGGTGGAATGAGTGGAAACAAACACGTGTTTAATGCCTGATAATCGACATTTCATTTGAATGTATCACCATCAACTCCACCATGTGCACAATAGACAGAGAATATGCTAGATTTTTTTTAATTAAAAACACCCACACCATATATCCCTACTGTAGGAGCCTTCTTTATATATCCCCAAAAGACACCAAGTACTGGTTCTTTCCACGAAATGAATTCGAGAGCGTTTTAATAAGCCTGTTGCTTTCGATTTAATCGAGCTAAGAAAAAGGTCAAAACTAAACTAAGGTTTTCGTTTGGGAGATGACTTACTCAGAGGGATTTTCACACTGTCCAGATACTCCACAGTTTCGGTAGTGCCAAAGCCTGGGATCATGGTTTCCACTCCCGGAGAGTTCTTGGTGGTCCTCGTAACGTTGTCATACTCCAGCCTGGAACCAATCAATACATATTATGGACGATTCCATAAACGTCTCTTAAAGATTATTTGAGCCTCTTTTTTAGGGGGGAAAACATTGCTTTAAGCATGTTCGTAAAGTGTCGTCCCAGATTAGCTTGTGCAGTCCGTGCAGGTTTATCAGGGATGACACTCCGCTTTTATTTTAGAGGACGTCTCTACTAAACAAAATTCCAGTTGCGGACTAACAGTCTTATCTGGGACAACACTTAACGCTCATGCATTAAGCCCTGCTTTACCTAAGCGCCGCTCATTGATCTGCTATATCATCCAATAATCGCACTTGGTTATCGGCTATTAAGGGGATAAGCTTTTTTTTTTTATAAAAAAGGACACGTGTATTTAATTTGTAAACTGTATAAATCTCTGCGGGTGTTTTTTAACTTTTCGTGGCAATCCTCAGATCCGTCAATTGCATGTTGTTGTCAACTGTCAAGTGTTACGCAATACAGTCATTTAATAACAAATACGATGCAATACGTTAAAGTGCTTTAAAAGCTAAAAACAACAACAAAATAAAAAAAATGATCAAACCACATTCCATGTACATCATTACATGTAAGTTGTACGGTGTGTGTGTAATATATATTTTTTAATGTTTTTATGTATTTGCTTAGATAAACATTGTATAGATAAACTTTTTGATACAATTGGTAAGACCTGAAGAAAGATGTGATTAACAAAACAAAATCAGAACTGAACATTTTATGTAAATTGTTAATATTGTATAATGTTTTATATCTAATATGTTTTAAAATTCAAAAGCATATTTGACATATTTTGTCACTGTAACCGCCAACAAAACATGTGCACTGTTTAGAACAAATTGAAACTCAAGTGTTGATATTATGCATATACACAGTTTAGACCAGATTATCTGAAAACTATTGACAGCACACTGGCCAAATTCAAATCTTTTGGTGAAGCAAACACAACAAACCAAGTCTATCAAAAAAAATTAATACAAACAAAGAACATTGTACAAAACATTCGGGAAAAAATAAAAACAGGTTACCTCATGTTATCTAAGAAGCAATTTATCCACAAAAATGTGAGTTGTTTTATATCAAGCCAGAGGTCTGTAAAGGATTGTGTTCGCTTCTTGCAGTAGGAGGCAACCGCATGTGGTTTGTTGAGTCTGGCGCGTATTTGACTGCCGCCTAATCCCGGGACTGCAAATGGAATATGTGTTGTGATAGATTCGATTTTAGAATGCAATTTTGCACTTGAAACCATTAAGATAAGGACAAGTATTCCCCGCTAAACCCTTGTATTTATGCATCGCGACGGCTCGGTTCCCTGTTATGACCACAGTGCGGCAACCCTTATGCTAAGTTTCCACTATCTCGATTGGCGTCACGATTTACATCATGATCTTTTATCAATTTATGCTTAGCGTCTAGAAAAAAGACCTTGGCAAACATCGTTGACCCAGATGAGACACCGCATGATGCGGCGTCTCATCTCGGTCTGCGCTGTTTGCTTAAAGGAATTTCTGTTATAAATATTCTAAATATAGAAATAAATATACTAGGTATCCCTAATTTTGGAAATAAATTGATCCCATTTAGAAGGAGGGAGAGTCCATGTCCACTAAGCTTAAATAGGTCAATCGTGAAAGCATCGCGGCAATCTCATCAGCTCTTATCAGACTTTGTAGTCAATGTTGTAGATCGTGTTATTTGTATAAAATTTCTAAACAGTTCAACAAATGTCTACGATTTACACGATGGTATGCGCTTAATTTTTAATCGAGAGAATCGTATAAAATCGTATTATTAAAATCGTATTGTATCGTGATTAAAGCGCAATAAATCTGATTTATTCTTATTTCTTCATCATGTTGATCGGAGTCGCTCTGGGTGATTTGTTGCAATTGCAATTATCGTCTAATTGGAAACGTTTTCGTATGTTAAATACTTAATGATTGTTTATTTTATTTGATACGATCAGTTGTTACAAACTTTAAGTATCATGTTTAGAGGAATTCACAATAGTTTTATTGCGCTATATCTTTTTTCAATGACGGATCAAATGGTGTAAAGTAATGATACGTGCGGGTTTATCTTTTGTTTATGATAAGTTCGG
The DNA here is from genome assembly GCF_020536995.1 of Dreissena polymorpha. NCBI lineage: Eukaryota > Metazoa > Mollusca > Bivalvia > Myida > Dreissenidae > Dreissena > Dreissena polymorpha. The sequence goes on along the minus strand of NC_068363.1, from coordinate 4,180,693 downwards.
GTTTATCTTTTGTTTATGTCTCTTGGGTTACTTTTGCGTATGTTCTATCTGTAATTGTACCCAAAATAGGATTTATTCTGGTGAAAATGAATGTGAATATTGATCATAAAATACACTGATCGTCATTGTGCCTCAATTCTTACCCCCAAATCTATGTTCCGCCTCATTACGGTTGCATACACTTTTCATTAACATGAAATCAGGTAAATACGACAGTTGTTGAAATCTAAATGGTGGACTAAAGTGTTTTAGCTAAGTCAACAGAATATCCATTTTGCATTCAATGTGGATATTTTAAAAGATAATTTATTTTTCATTACAACCGTGTTTCGATTTTACCGGTAATACACATCAATAAAAACATATTTAATAAGTCTATTGACGTTTATGGTCTGATGGATTACTCCTTTTCATACCAGGACTATGAATCGACATGATTACAAACTGTACGAACGTTTTCTCACCTGACACAACCGACTTTTGATATGACCGAGTACTTTTTTTGTCATAGTGGAATCAAGTTTGACTTGAAAATGTTGTTTTTTAATGCAAAGATAGGGGATCAGTCAAAATGCTCTCTCAATATACGGTTTTGTCTGTCTGATGAAGACCACTGGTCAATAATCAAATAGATTTGAAACTTGAAACTTGTTAATTTGATGAAACGCCTATTTATATTATTATATTCAATGGCGTTGTACAAAACATATATATGTACATAAAATTGATAAAAAATAAGAGGTATTGATAATATTATGCAGCATTAATTAAAGGATTAATGATCTAAAAATGTGTGATATAAATAATAATGCTGTAAGGAACTTAAGCAATAAAACAATACCGACTACACTATTAAAACACAGGAAAAGTAAAATATTATGTAATAAATTGATATAACTAGCGTTAAGACAATAATTATAATGATAATATGAGCAAATATTTGGCAACATAAAGACAGTGTTTTTCATCAACTAAAAGGATACGTAAAAGGATATTTCTGCACTCTGGCTGTCAGATCCCGCAGCTACCTGTCATACTTAAGGACACTTCTTTTCGGTTTTAACCTTATTTGAACTATCGTGACTACAAGTCACAAATAGGCTGACCAAGTGTGACTACAAGACACAACTTGAAGGTTAAAATTACAGTGTGACTATAAGACACAACTAGAAGGCCTAAGCATGACTAAAAGACAGCTGGTTGATGTAATTCAATCATTGAACAAAGAAGCCCTAATGATTCTTGATTACCAGTCACTTGTACAATAAATATCCTTTTCGAGCAAAGAAGCCCGCACAATTCTTTAATTGCTTGGTCCTATGAGTCCTTGTGACAAATAAGCCTGCACAACTGAGTCTCGATTATTTTTTTATTATTTTTTTAAAGGTATTCAAATTAAAATAGGGTGTAAAAGTCTCTGAAGAGAAATATTTTCAAATTCCTATTGAAAATGTTTATTGATGCGGAAGTCCGGATGCATGATGGAAGGTCATTCCACAGTTTCGGACCAACAACTCCGAAACTCCTGTCCATGAAAGTTTTTCTCTTTGTGCGTTTCACATCATAACATCCGTCATACGAGACGGTAGGTCGTAGGTCACATGCTGGTACTTTTTCTATTAAAAGTTCTGTAAGGTATTTTGGCGCGTTACCATCAGAACAATTATACATGAAGTTCAGTAGTTTGAATGTTATCATAGCCTTTACTGGTAGCCAGTGTAGTTCATACAAGGCATCTTTTGAACTGTCATATTTCTGACGGCCGAGTACCAATTTGGCATCCGAGACGATTATCTAGGTATATGCCATACATATCGTTCGTTTGTCAAGATTAAATGTTATCCTTTACAATACGCTACGAATGTAGTTGAGCTATCTTTAAGCCATTTATGCCAAGTGGACTCTCCCATCCTTCTAAATTGGATCAATATATTTCCAAAATAAGGGATGTCTAGTATATGTATTTCTATATTTAGAATATCTTTACAGAAAGTCCTTTAAGCAAACAGTGCAGACCCGGATTAGACGCCGCATTATGCGGCGTCTCATCTGGGTCTACGCTGTTTGCCAAGGACTTTTTTCTAGACGCTAGACATAAATGGGTTAAGGACGCGACGATTTGAAAGCTGTCGGCACTTTTCGTACCTTTTACAACTTAAAAGAAATACAAAAGAATATTAAAAAAATAATTCGACACAATTAATTTCATGAATATGTTATTATTATAAAGTGAATGTAAGATGTTCAACAAGGGAGAAAATTATTACAGAGTGTGAATTTGTAATCGGTTTAAGGGGGTTTGTATTCCTTCTTTACCGAATCAAATGCAATATCATTTGAAGAATGCAAACTAAAAGTTACTTGTTCACGGAGTATCGTTTTTTTTAATTTGTTTAATTTATTAACTGATAAAACTTGAATTTTTGGAGTAGTTTTGAATAATTATGATGAAAAGAAAACATATCAAACAAAATATTTATTCCTGTAGAGGGATTTTAACTCGATACTTTAGGGAGCAGAAGCTAACTTGGTACGATTAACCCATACAGGCTTTTGCGTTTGGTTTGTAGTTTACACGCTCAATCAAAATTTAAATATAAGTGCTCTCAATTGCATGTAAGCATGTTAAATATATTAAGATTCATAACGTCCGATAGTATTTTCAACATTTTGATGTGTATTATTTACAAATCTTCATGCACATTCATTATTAGCTAAACGAAATAATTATAATGCGCCCAACTTTGGATCATGCATTTTGGGGGTTGTGCCCCGTGCTCATTATTTGTTGCCTGATTGTGCATCTACATCTCAAGTATAATACTATAATGAATATTGTTGAATAATTCACTTTTTTCTCTGAAGAATTTTATGAAGAATTGTTTTCTCTACGACGTTTTATTACCAAAAACCACATTGTAAGATCTCGTTGATAAAACCATACATTCCCAGAATTGATATGCTACACACGGTTTGCTTGTTAACACTCGATGCTTGGGTTTAACCAATTTCCGAGCTCTCTGTGCTATTAGATGCGTTGTTAATTATGTATACATTATCGGCGGAGACGTCTTGTAAAAACCATTGCAATTAATATTGCAATATTGTTTTGTTACCCATATGTATACTAAAATATTTTATGATATAATGGCAGTACAAAGTGACGTGTACGTACGTACCTAATACCACTGGGTTCAACATCGCTTTACATTGTACAACTCCTAAAAAAATAAATACTACAATTTGTGTCACAGCCATCTCCTTCGGCAAAAAATGATGGTTTGAATTATGAAGGATTGAAGATAAACAACTCTACAAATCAAGGACATAAATTTGTACAACAATTGTTTGAACTATGATCGCTTAATGAGAAACAATTAACAAACGAAAGGAAATAAATTTGCACAACCATAACCAAAACTTTACTTAACTAGTTTCGATATTCATAGAAAACTGTCTTTGATGCGGAAGCATTTTGCGACCTGTCTGCCGTGGAAAAAAATGTACAATAGAAGGTATTAAATTACAGTATTTTGTAGTATTTATAATGCGCACGTACATTTTTGAGCATGAAGAAGTATCTAAAAATATTGAACTATTAGTATTTAACATCGTCCGTACATCAGAGTTCATGCTTGATTATGGATTGAGGGAATTTTTGTCTTAAAAAACCGAAACCGAGGTAATTATTTTAACACTAGAGTGATACAAAAGTGCAATTTCACGAACGGTATGATATTGGAAATATTAATATAATCATGTCCTCAAAATACAACTTTATTGTTGTTTTTTTCGAATTTTTGTTTTGTAAAATAATTGTATATATGATATGACCTTATTGACCTGTGAAACAAAATAATGATATTTTTTGTTCTGTTCTCTTCAGCATTTGAGTCGTCGCGTCCTTAACCCATTTATGTCTAGCGTCTAGAAAAAAGGCCTTGGCAAACAGCGTAGTCCCAGATGAGACGCCGCATGATGCGGCGTCTAATCCGGGTCTGCGCTGTTTGCTTAAAGGAATTTCTGTAAGAATATTCTAAATATAGAAATACATATACTAGACATCTCTAATTTTGGAAATATATTGATCCAATTTAGAAGGATTGGAGAGTCCACTTGGCATAAATGACTTAAAGATAGCGCAACTACATTCGTAGCGTATTGTAACGGATAACATTTAATCTTGCCAAACGAACGATATGTATGGCATATACCTAGATAATCGTTTCGGATGCACGTCTCATCGAAAACGTTTTCGAAAGAATCTCAGCTGAACGTTTGTTATCGATACAAACAGCCAGTTCGATTCATAAATGGGTTGACATATCAATTAAACGAACCACTTACTATAAGTTTGGGAGTGTGCAGCATTATTAACTATTGTTATGTATTCAGTACATTTAGATAATTTACACAGAACGAGTTCATTAATTTCACTTTAAAATATATTTCTTCGGCATAGGTGAACGGAAAAATTTGAAGAAAAAAATGTTTACTTCTTTTGAAGAAACGCGAAGACGTCCGTAAGACCCATACGAAGAGCACTATCAAAATACATTATATGGGCCGTGCTCTGTGAAAAGGGGGTATAATGCATTTGCGCAAAGTGTCGTCCCATATTAGCCTGTTCAGTCCGCACAGGCTAATCAGGGACGACACTCTACGCTTTTATGATATTTTCTGCTTAATGAAAGTCTCTTCTTAACAAAAATGCAGTTAAGCGGACTGCACAGGCTAATCTGTGACGACACTTTACGCACATGCATTAAACCTCTTTTTCACAGAGCACGGCGCATATACATTGTATTGACAGTCAACACAAAATAGTCTATAAATTATGCTAGTTTTATAACAGTATATAAACGTAAGAGTTGATATAAAATGTATACCACATTCTTATTTTCGGCGAGAACAAACATAACAACTAATGTTTATTATTAAAAAAACGACTGTACTATTTTGAAATACAGTATTCGAAACTAACCATTTATATAGATATATTCAAATATAAACTGACAATAGAAGAACTCGTTGACTATATAACGATACACGGTTTTAAGACGTTTGAATATAAATGCAGTTCTGATTATAATAATATAGCGCCAGAGTAATGCAAAATGAGTATTATGCAATATGGAGCCAGCGAAACTCAAAACTTCTCAACTTATTTCCCCATGGCGAGGGTAATATTTATCCACGAATGAGCATGCTGGATGTGAATAACCGTATATTGATGGAACAGTTTTCATTAAAGTCAGTCGAATAGTAATTTCGCTCAGTTTATTAAATTTATGTATCGAAAACAAAATACATGAATCGCATTTTTATCAAATTTTTTAATGTATTAAACAAATAAAAATACACATATAGCCCTAGTATTTGTTCAAATAACTTGCTTGTTGCAATGCATGTCTGTTCAATAATGAAGGCAATTGTCAGTCTAGGTATTCCTTCATTGGAAGTCTAACCTCCACAGAGCGTCTAACCTTCACAGAGCGTCTTAGCTCCGCAGAACGTTTAACCTCCGCAGAGCGTCTGACATCCGCATATCGTATATCCCCCACAGAGCGTCTAGCCTCCGCAGAGAGGCTTCATTGCGATCATATTCTCCGCGCAAGTCAATGGAAGCTGGACGACCTTCAGCAGGAATTCGCATACGGTCTTCATGCAGTCGCAGCAGGCGGAGAAAGGCAGCAGGAACACGTACCACCAAGCGACGAAGAACGCCACGGGCCAGCCAATGAACCAAAGGATCAGGAACCAAAGTATCCCCCAGAGTATGCCGGGGCACAGCCCTCCGCGACCGCGACCTTGACCTTCGCCAGCGCCAACACCCATGACCTTCTTTTGATTACTTCTTTTTTTCTGACGCGGCTGTGTTTGGAATGATTGCCTTTGGAAAGCACTCTCTAAAATTAAATATTTATTTGACTGGTGTAATTTAATTTTTATTGAATGGTTTCATTTTATGTTAAACCGTAAATTTCTTTTCAATCCAAGACCAGACTTGATAATGTACGTTCATCCGTGAAAAAGTGTTATGTTATTATTATGAGCATTTATTAATGTCTTGACGATCAATCGTCGGTCAATGTGAATCTGTTAATTTACAGTTGATACATGCAAGCAAACAGTGTCACATACCTTTATATCCTTCGATTTAACACGATTGGTTGTCTTAAATTCACATTTGAACATTTACGTATTTTTGATCTTCTAAGTTTCAGTTAATTCTAAAACAAATAGCTGCAGTACTTTATTTAAAACATTAAATTTATTTTGCTTCTTTATTTTTACAGTAATCAATACAACACATCATACTCAGTGTCTACCTTAACACGCACCAGTGAAATGTTTAAATAAGCATTTTTATGTACAGTATTTGGCTTTACAAATGTGTTCAATGAAGCTTTCACTCCCAATTGAAACGTATACTTGGTTTGTTTCAATTGAATCAATGCGCGTTGGTGTTGTTTGTTTTGTTACTAAGATGCTCTAAAGGAATATTCCATTTTCACTTTAAGGGTGGGATATTAAATATGTCAAAACTGCTTATACACAAACTAAATTATAATCTTTAGCTGACAACGTATTTAAATTAAATACATTATATTTTTGATAGCGAATGTCATACAAATTTACTTATTGATGTATACATAGTTAATAATTAAACTCGAGCAATATTTACATAAATCCTTGTCAAAACAACAACAACCACTTGTTATGTCAAGGATGATTTGTATTAAGAAGCTGTGTCTGAATAAATATTTCGGGACGATGGAAAAATGCACAATCGAGTCACTCAATCAAACGTTTATTTCAAGGACATTACAAATCATTCATTTTCATACGAAGAAAAACACGTGGTCAAATGTTAAACTCACGATATCGAACACAGTTGCACCTATGAAAACTAATGCATATGATCACGCTGGGAATGGGGATACTTTGATAACAGATGGCACTTCGATACCAGATAACAACAAAAGCCACGCGCGAGAGGTAAGTTCATCAGTTTTTAAACAAAGTTTTATCATATAGATTAGTTTTTTTTAGACAAGGCGCATTGTTGAGTTTATAAATGGTGTATCCTTTTCTATTGCAAAGAAAAACATCACGGAAGAATGGTAGATTTTTCCCCAAAAAATAGAAAATTAGGTTGGAAAACAGCATAAACTGGATGAACAGAAAACATTCTCAACAAAATAAACTGCATGTAGAGTGATCACTGTGCTTGAAATACTGAAATGTTGATAGTATTCAATGAAATATAAACGAAGATAGAGCATTTTTTAATAGGTGGTATTCATGAAGTTTCGGATACTTTGATTCGCGATATAGGGCACTTCGGATAACAGAGACTTTCAACTAATTGGGCACTCTGATAACCGAGTTTTATCTTCTACCTGAAATGCATTTATGTTTATTATGGCTATTCTCGCCAAACATTTTGAAGTATGAATCAATTTGCATTGTCAAGCCCAACACATTGGGTATCTATGCACAACGTAATTACATTTAATTTATATAATTAATATTATAAGAGCAAATTTTAAATAAGATTCAAATGCTTATTTCTGCAGTAATATATTTCAAGTGACGACCGAAAATAATTGTTTAAATAATAAACTTGTTTTTAAGCGGTAAATTGAGATTAAGAGAATTGAAAATACAACGGATCATGTGGATCAACACGACTGTGTTCAATTGAACTTATAGCAGGACTCTAGATAAGGGGAGCAAAGGGTCTTAAAGCTGCCGATACACCTCATAAAATCCTCAGTCATTGGTACTCATTAGAATCGCATCATGAAGACGATACTAATGCGCAGCCACAAAGTTTAAAAGAGATTGGACAACTCTTTTTATATTGAGCTTTACACTTCCCTTTTATTATCATTTTCCAAAGGGATAAGAACATGTTTCGGTAATTCGTTTTTAATTTACGTCATTACATACATTTTTATATATTGCCTGCTTACTATAGCAGTTTTAAACAGCGAATTCTGCATTTCTGATTCACTAAATAGAGTGTGTTTTATCTGGTAAAAAGTGTCGATTTATCTGGAATCGAAGTGTCATTGTCATTGAGATGACCGGTAAAAGAAGTGTCCATACAAATTTGGCATTCGACTCTTTAAACATTTGAATTTCCTCAAATACGTTATTCAACTAAAATTTAAAATGCTGTTACATTTATGGACATATTGATCTTTAACTTCGATTAGTTGGCAAGTTCTTGATTTATTTCCAAGTATTTTTATTTTGTTGAAATACGTACTGATCATCGAATTCATGACGATTATCGATGAAATTTTATCTCTTTTTTATAATTCACTGGTTTTTCACGACTTTTTCGCTCCGCAATACAATACCATTAATCTACCAAACAATGCTACGTGTCTGAAATCCAAATGAACAGAACATAAATGCAACAAAGCTGAAGAACTCAACTCTCGCGCGTCGCTTTTGTTGTTATCTGGTATCGAAGTGCCATCTATTATCAAAGTATCCGCATACCCGACGTGATGATTTAATTGTAAGAATAAACGATTTTATAATCATATTTGCTAAATAGCTTTCAGTATGACTGGTATTGGCTCTTAATCTTCAATGTTTTATTCATCAATTTCGATATATTTTAACCATACATGGATAAATCATTACACTATTTAGATAATGCAACATTAAATCCTGCCTGTCGGCCTTTAATATCATCATCGATTACGGTTCTTCAAGCGTAAAATATACATCGATGTGCACTGCTAGCCTGTTTATTTTTGAAAAGGTATTGAATAGATATCTTAAACGCACTGATAAATATATCACTTATGTTAATGTTGAGCCTGTTGAAAACTATAAATGTAACTGAAAGAACATATTGATTATGTTAAATAACCAAAGTGGGACTTATAAAAGATGCACAAGCTTCTTTTTTTAAAAATATTTTATTTATATGTACTTCCATCAGTTTTAAAAACAACGTAAGACAAATGTTAAACAATACCCTCCCCCCCACCCCCATTTGCAATCAATATGTTATAAGAACAGTGCGTAAGAATTTGATATTTCGGAAGGTGAACCAATCAATAATTAAAGCAAGCCATTCATTTGTAACTTAATGCATGCATCTTATTCGGTAGCTTAGCCAAATACCAGAAGATCTAAAAATGTTTTTTGTCAAGTTTATCATTTTAACCTATTCTTTATATAACAGTTGTGTTATAAAATGCATTAATTAATCATTTTCCAAAAATACGAAAGGTTGTGAACAAGTCCCTTTAACACAAATAGACATTTTAGAGGAGTACATGAAGTGCTAGATTATCGTCGGTATCTTTTACCATTGTTCATCTTAAATCAACTGATCAACTTCTTCATCAATTGAAATTCTCAAGATGGTCCTCGAGGTTAATTAATGTCGTAATAATCGAAATAGATATCTCAACAATTGGTCAGTAGCTACATGTAAACCAAGGCATGGGTGAAGCAATTGTGGGGTTTTATCAGTTTTAAATAACAGGTCATGATTAGAAAATGGAAACATCGGACCATTATAAAGAGGAACCTGACCTTTGATTAACAACATCAAATCTATTCCTTAAAACGTTTTCGTTTCTTCGAGGTTTAAAAGATGTAATTTAACAAAACCAATTCATTTTACTACAAATAGAACAACGCGATTACCACATATATATTTACTATGTCTAATAAAATACCACATAATAAGATGTTACCATACAACTATGTCATATTCTCATATATGTGTTAATCTTTATCAGAATTAGTTTTATATCTTGATGTGCAAAACAATGTAATTTTCAAACACCTCACATAAAATTAAATAGAACAACAGAATTGGAAATCAATATTTCAAATGTCACTGAACTAAGTAATTATTAACGTTAAAGTAATATGATTATCGTTTGATATCTTGTTCAGCAACATATTTGCTTGTATAAATTTATTACACAAGTAAAAGTGTGCATTTGAAAATCTGCGTACTATGGTTGTTACAACAATTGAACACACGTACGGAATCTTAATGGAATTTCAAGTAATTTTTAAACGTAAGCACATTCCTTTTACACTCAGATAGTTAATATATATTAAGCTTAGCGGGATATTTTTATGAACAAATTTGGTTAAAGTTTGTAATGTAACTATCAACTTTTCAGTGAACAGGCTAAATCATGCACTTTGGTTCTACAGAAATTTACACTTGTAGAGGCTATTTCTGATTGTAATTTGAACTTATAGGCATTTTTTGACAAATACACGTTATTTCTTAAGCACATTAATTTTGTCATCCCTGTCCTATTGGATCCAATTTTGTAAAGCATAATATGGTCAGATTTAAAATATAATATGCAAAAAAATAGTTTCGTTTCCGCTATAAACATTTATAAACATGGTATATCACATGACCATAGTTTTCTCAAATTGCATTCTTTTTTCAATATACTTGCATTAGAAAGAAAAACATATACATGTATGAAAGCAGAAAGAGAAGTTTTGGTATATCCAACATTAGTTAAAGTCAAATTATTTTTTAAATATGCTGTCTGCAATTAATTTTTTAACTTCGCTAATTTTCAAAAAAAGAAGACCCTTTTTACAAGATTATGTTGAATATGATTAACTGATCAAACAGTGTAGCTGTATCGCGATTTCTTTCGTCTGACAAATATTTAAAATATTGAAAACAATTTCAGTTTTGATTTAAAAACCTTTATATTGTGATCAGTTGGTAAAAACCAATCTGAAAAGTCTAACATTGTATGTCTCGAGATAAAATGCTTCAGTTATAATTTTAGACGCAACTTGATGACTTTTAAAATTAATAGTCTGTGCAGTAGCTGTAAAGTAGCATATATAGTTATTTAAAAACCAAATTTATCTAACATTAAGAAAAATTCGTTGAATCAATGGAATCTCTTTATTCACACAGATTTTGTTTTCCCCTGAAACCAATAACACATACACTTTGGCCTTACAACTGTCGGATACCTCTTCCAAGGTATAATAAGCATAACGAGTAACCATGTAAGTGAATTCATTAGTTTGATTCCTCAAAATGGAATGTTGGTGATTGTGCTCATGCATCTTCTTTATCTTCGGTTTGAACAGTTTACACTTTAAAAAAGTTTGCTTATTGGTGGGTTGAATGCATATAAATGTACTCACTATAGTATATTAATAAGACCATGTGGTCAATAGCAAAACACATCTACATATTAATGCTTTTTACTTTTGTTGACAAATATTGTAAAAAAACATATTTTATTAATTTGCTTGTATTTTTGATATTGTAATATCTTGTATACGAGTATTAATTTAAGAATATATAGATTTTTATGTTTTTGTTAGGATTTTGTTAACTATGTCATGAGTTAAAAAAAAATGATTGTTACTATGACTGTTGCACATTGAATCGAAGTTCATTCACAGTGATTTGAACTTCACATGAACTTTACATGTACTTTAATGTTCTTAATCATGTGAATAGCTTGCTTTTTAAATGTTGTCCAAAGTCCATCGTGACAATGTGCTGCATTTCAGTGGGTAGCATCCGTTCAGAGTATGAAATTTTTAGTGTTCGTTGTCATGACGACATTGATCCCGCCAAAGACACATACTGTCCGAACGGAATGACATTTTGTGACAACGATGGTTGCTGTCGTAATGGTTACACTTGTTGTACGAATACCTGCTGCTATGGCCAAAACTGTTGGTAAGTCTTTGCATAAGAGCTTGTTCAAGAACGATGCTAGTTTTGTTACCACATACAACATGATTGTCGATGTGTCGTATTTATCTATGTGTATTGAACTGAGTCGAACTCGTTAATCATCGCATGTAGTTAATGAAGGAAAATAAGCTATCCTTCTTCTGGTGATGGCTATACCATAACTTTTGTTGGTAACAGTTCACGTAAGCTTAATTGCTATTAGGAAATCTTTAACATATTCTAATAATCCCTTCCCCAAACTAACACGCATACTACAACACATTATTTGCGAAGATACACTAACACACCGCTGTTTTATAGCCCAGACCTCTCCAATTCATTGCATGCTGATTCTCACGACCTCTCAGATGAGTTGAATGCAGGAGTAATTACAGGAATCGTCATAGGGTCACTGGCAGAGATAGGCCTGATGGCCGCCATGGTTATTATAGCAGCGAAGCATAAGATGAAGAAAACAAAAGTCGGTAGTAAGTGCTAAATTTCGTTTACATATTATTGTTACAATGTTTTTAATTAGCTAACATAGATAAGAATTCGTCCAATATTATTATTTGATGAAAACTAATTTGCCTATTGAGTTCGCCTAAGCTCAATAAAAGTTATATATACTGATATGGTAATGGATTCTATTTAATCAAAATTACATTAAGAAATCAATTTTGGATATGAGTATCATTATCAAAGCATTGGGAATAATATGTTTACAGGAACGCATACATACTTTTAATAACACACATGTAGTTCTTTTGCAGGCGTAGGTAATTTAGAACCACATATGCCCATTGCCGATGAAACTGCTGCGAATGGAAATAATTCCCTTAGATCGTAATCAAAATTGCTACTGGAGAAAGAACAATCAAATTCGTCCTGAGAAGAGTGTTAGATGTTTATCGTACTTCACATAGACACACTCACTGTTTTGTTTTAATAAACAGTTGATGTAACTACTTTACGTTATAAAATGTTTAAACATACAAATGACAGACGAATTTTCACGAGCGAGTGGCGGAGTCACGACAAAATGACCTGTTTTATATTGAAATGAATTTTGGAATCATAAATATGACGGTCATATAATCACGCAATTGTGCCGTACTTGGAAAACCACGGTGGTCTTCCGAACATTTTATTTGAAAGCTAATTTACTAGTTAGAAACTTACTGCACAGCCTACTGAGAGGAATAAAAAACATCCATAAAATCTTTGACATGGTGGGTTTATTGAGCTTAAAATAGAATTATTTAAAAAGAGAAAATGATGTCATCTTTAACTACGTAACATGACATATAATCGAGAAATACAGAATGCAATATTAGCTTCAAGAAATTTAATTTGTACTCCTTTTACATGTTTGTTGTTTTAATCGTTCTAGCAATAAAGTATCAGTACGCAATGAAATGTATTGTTGACAATGAAATGTATTTTTGACAACACTAGTCGGAAACCAGAACGGTCAAACAAATAGAAAACTAACATTAGCTGCTCGTGTTTAAAGTATTAACTATCGTTTTTAATATGGAACCGGGACCATGGAACCTGGGAAATTGTAAACTATGTACTATGTACACGTACTATACGATATAGTTGTATGCAGCCCAAAACAACGCGGCAGTGTTTTTAAATAATAATTTGTGGAAATTTCCACTGCCCGGACTTTTAACAGGTACACACAACCGATTGTTTTAGTTTGTTCAGTAAAAACAAACAACGTAAATAGCAAAATGCAACGTTAGGCCGAGAATTATTTTTGTTAAATTATTAAAAAGGGTGACAACTTTTGTATCCTAAACAACACATATGCTTTTGGCTTATTCGCTTTTGCAAGAATCAAGAAGAATTAAGTGTATGATACCGACAATGAAAATGGTCGGTCATGTTTGTAAAATAAAGCACACATTAATGCAAACTCTGTAGTCATTTAGGTACTGACGTCAAAATAACATGGTTATATGGCATAAATGACCATTAAGATTTGTAACAAACATACTTATGAACCTGATAATCTATTTGTTAACAATTTATATCTTCATATAAAAACGTAACTTCGAGCATACTTATATACATTTAATATTGCTGTATTTTTCATGAAAATGAGTTATTCCATTACAGTAGCCCGGTTGGCATGTGAACAGCAAAAAAACTATAATATGAACTCACACACATTTTCATCTATTAAACATATTGCAAAACTCTTAAACCTCGTAAAATACCATAATAAAATAGTTGTTACTGAGAATGTTCTTTCTTGCGTTTATTTTGAACTTAGACTATTTTTTCCACGATTTCTTTAGATTGAAAATATTATATACACATTGAAATTTTATACTGCACACTTGATTAAGCTTAAGCTATGCATAAAACAGTATGCAATCAAAAGTATTGTTTACATTAACAGACTTCGTATTCCGTAGACTCTGTTTTTTTTAAGCTTACTTTTCAAAACGATGGGTTTCTGTCATAAAAAAGCGACTTGTACTTTGTGCACTTTCAGTTTGCAATTTTAATCTCCAGGAGCATGTGCCTTAGCTTCCAGATAGCATATTAACTTCTAGGTTGCCTGTCTTGATGCCCACAGTGAACATATTTCTTTAGTTTCTGCATCGTTCTGGCTTTATTATATGAAATTGAAATGACTATTATTACTCGATTTGTAGTTGTAGTGTTTTCTTTATTTGAATTGTTTGCACAGATGATGATGTGATTAATATTATACTTTTTCTTTAAAGGGATCTTTTCACGCTTTGGTAAATTGACAAAATTGAAAAAAATTGTTTCAGATTCGTAAGTTTTCGTTTCAGTTATGATATTTGTGAGGAAACAGTAATACTGAACATTAACCATGCTCTAATATTGCCATTATATGCATCTTTTGACGATTTTAAAACCTAAAAATTATAAAGCGTTGCAACGCGAAACGATTGAATAATTTGGAGAGTTCTGTTTTTGTCGTTAAATTTTGTAAAACTACGAAGATTGCTTATATAAGGTATAAAATACGTATAGAATGTGTACTCGGCGGAATAGCTCAGTAGGCTAAAGCGTTTTTACTTCAGGACTCTGGCAGGACTCCAGGGGTCACTGGTTCGAAACCTGCTCCGGGCAATGGTCTTTTCCTTTTTTTATTTTTTTTCTTGATTTTTTACTGGAGCTTTTACGATCCAATGTTTACATTTATCAATATAAAGCATTTAATGAATAAGTTAAAAAAATGCCAAAATCTGTGAAAAGGCCCCTTTAATTAATCCCCAAAACGTGGGCCAGTGCACATTTTGAATGATCCAACCTCCGCGCAGAGATTTGACGGGAACCAACATAGCTGGATCAAATCCCCGCCATCATAACCAACCACGTGATGATAGCCTAACCACGTCGTTCACTATTTTTACCATTGTTATTTATTTTTCAATATAGTTTTTTTTTAATTATGAACCTAAACTTATACACAACTTTCAGAATGTAAAAGGAAATGATACTTCTTTTCATAATGTAATACTTAAAACAAAAAATAAATCCTACCAAACCTGGAAGGATTTTTGACAAGTGGTTAGCGTGTGGCTATGATATTATTTAGTAAAAACATCATTTTGAATGAAAAATAATCAAATTATAACGAAAAATCAACTTTTCTAAACAACATTCACTATCAAATATATATATATATATATATATATATATATATATATATATATATATATATATATATATATATATATATATATATATATATATATATATATATATTTATATATATATATTTATATATATATAGAGAGAGAGATAAATAAATAAATAAATATATATATTGTCGTTCACGAATTCCGTCAAACGGCTTATGTTTACTACACGGGTGTATTTCGTTATAATTTCAGCTGATTACACCCTTTTCATTGCCGAAATGGCGCATTTAATTGTTCTTAAATAGCGAGCGGGAGGACCGTGGTTCGATCTCCACCATTGTTGCTTTCTTATGATATTCTCTATCCAAGAACAATGATCAATGTTTTCTTAGAAAGCAGAAATTAAATCGACGTAATCGATATAAAATAAATAGGTTAAACGTTTACTCATGACACATCTTGCTTATATTTCCTGAGATAACCCAAAAGATGGATCACAAACAGTCAAACAGTGAAGACAACGTGTTTCCTTGTCCTCAGTGCGGACCTCTTTTTTACGTGCAGAGATAAACTGAAGGTTCACTTAGACCAACATTCATTGGTAGAATTACTTAGTGTCAGGATCAGCTTAAAAAGATTAAAGATTTGTTTGCCCGCATTGTGTGGGCGACTTGATTGCCCGCTTGTCACTTCAGTTTTTAGCAACGCACCTATGCTTAAGGTATATACGACATTTCGAAAATCCACATCGATTGGTTGACCATTATGAAGCCTTACCTGATCAAAAATCAGACGAAATATCTATTTAATTTAGTATATGGTAATTCTTACAATTTTTTTTTTGAAACGTTTTTCTAACGTTTTCTTCCAACAATATTGCTGACACCGTTTTTAGTGAATTTTTCTAAGACCGTTTTACGTGAAAAAACCTTCTAGGAAACTAAAACAAATTTCGTTCGTAAAACAATTCTGTTCTTGTTGATAGTGACCTCACACCTAATTTCTATTTCCTTTGTTTACTGTTCTGTGAGAGGTCAAATGTTTACATAACTGAATTCATAAGGCCCTGGTTTAAGGATATGTAACATTTCATCGGTTATTTATAAATATAAATTAAAACATATTCTCAGCAGGAAGTGGGGCATAAAGCACTTTTATTCTTTGAAAATGTGTAAAAAATGGCGGAGTACGATGAATGTTTTCTGATTTATGACATGGATTCTGACCTGCCTTTCTATGGCTTTGATGAAGTAGAGTTTGAAAGTAATAGAGGTGTGTTAATTGAAGTTAAACTGATTTACTTTGAGCCAGAAATTAACGTTACGAGTAGAGCTAACGGTTTAAATGTGGCATCAGATTAATGGATTCGCGCGAATTCTGGACGAGTGTTGTGTCTGTAAAATTTTAAATGGAAAGCTGCCAATGTATCAAGTCGGAAAAGAAAACGGATGGTTGCATAATGGTATGCGTGAAATAATGTAATTCTACGTATTTATTTTCATAGTTATGTCATTTTGTAACCATTCACATTCGTCACTATTTGGAATTCCCGTTTCTAAAAATAGAACATTTTGGTAACAAGGGGGGCGACTCGTTTTGTCAGCAATCGTTAAGGTTACAATATACTAAATAATCGAGTCATGAAGGTCGAGTCATGAAGGGCTGTACTCTCTAAACAAATCATCATATTTTCCTCGAAGGCATGTTATGCACTTTAGATTGTTGTTCTGGTTTTATCGTTTGGAGATATTGATAGGGTACGCATAGGTGTTCACTACTAAATCCCTGAAATAGGATATAGTTGGAGATTAAAGTAAAAAATGGCACTGCAAAAGGTTACAATCCACTAGAAAACGGCCGAAAAAAAGGCGCAAAAACAGTCAATTTTGATTCGAGTCGAATTCTTTTTTGGTTTGAACAAGACATATCTTTTTTATTGCTTAAATCGATTCAGCTAAGAATGCCCGTCAAGAAAAGGTATGGTTTTGGGGGTCTCTATGTGCAAAATGTTGTATTTATTTTTGCTCAAAGTTGTCGCTTTTACATCGAAACATATAAGGAAACTATTTAGTATATTTTGACCTAAACATTTACTTCAGCAGCAACTTTCCTGTATCTTGCAACTATACTTTCAGCGCCATCGGCGCTCTCGTTTGTTATTTCCCCGAAAATAATTACCGCGTTGTGACGTGTCCTAGGTGTGTCCTGTTTCGCCTGCTCATGTAAATACTTGTCTTTCAGTTACAACATTTATGAAAATTTTATTTAATTAAATATAAGATTTAATGAAAAATCTTCAATATGTTTGATAAATAGTTAGATCAATTATAAAGTAGTTAATTATCAATATACAAGTTATTAAACTAAAAACTACCATAGAAAAAAAGATAACCATGTTTAATACTTATGAAATGTTAAAATTGTGACATCTACGTCCACCGCCAAGTACAATATCCACAATTATGCATTTAAACTAAACTATGTCTAGATGGCACACTTCTAATATATATTCCCATGGTCGGGTTTCAAAAATCATTTTGGATGCGGATGATTGAAGTTTAATGTTTTTATTTCCGTTGAATTTAAGGAGACGGATTCGAATCAGGTTCCCGATGAAGCCAGCGTCATGGATGAAATAAGCGCCTCTAGTAAATACTTCACAGCCAACGGTGATGTCACAAGTGTTGAGCCAAAGACGTTAGAGATAAATCAGACATTGAGAAGGATGGCATAAAACCGGAAGTAACGACATGATCAACATTAGTTAATTTCCTATAAAGCACTGTTACCTGGATTTTCATTCATTCAATATATTATCACTTTAAGGAACACCTTCTTAAAATGATCTCTTCAATATCTCAGAAAAATGTATGTTTGTGAATTATAAAGTCATACATAAAACTTAACCTATGTACCATTTGATTCCAGGCTATTATCGCTTATGAACATTCCATTACCACAAACGTTTATTATATTTGTTTTTGAAATTTATAGTAATGCTTGCAGAAATAATATATTTTTGCACGTGATGAATTTTAGCAAAACATCACTAAACTGGCGTTATTTATGATTGAGCAAAATGTTTTGACATGTGTGTATGCATAGATGTGTCTAATATTGCTTCAAAAATTGTTTCATTGCTGTTTGATATGATAACAGTTACCACAGTCGTTATTATGTCATTAAAATAAAGATATATAAAGCAATTTCTTATTTCATCATCACTATTATACTACCTAATAACAAAAAATTTGCATATTTTATTTAAACATCTTTGCACAAATAGCATACATGTCTAAATTATTAATATCAACGGCCATATTATTAATTTAAATCAACGTCAATAACGTACGTTCCTGTCTTTAACCATGTGTATAACGTTCTAATTATGTATATACTCCTTTCTAACCCGATTTATCAATTAACATTATGGTCTCAATAACGCAAATCCGGAAGACGTTTCTCCGTAAAAACTACTTAAAATCACGCGCTGAAGTATGAACAACTTCCATTGTTAACTTGTATAAAGTTAAAGTGTATGGGCATCCATGTCGAGACATCTGCATACGTTTATAGCTGAATATGTTAAGTCATGTACTTTATTGAACATTACCATGTTTACATGCTTACCCACATAACGCTTTAAAAAAAAGATTTGTAATACTAAACGTTATTATAAGGACATACAGGAGAATAATTAGGCTTTAAGGCTAGATGAATCGTCACAGTTTTATGTATTGGTCAGTGAAGTATATACTAACAAGTACAAGCAATACAATTTAGACGCCTTTGTTTAAACTTTAACAGAACTATAAGAATTATTGTTGTGTTATGCTGTATTGGTCTTAAAACACTTTAAATTATTTCACTTTATTTAGTTTTGTCTCATCTACAGACTATCACATCATTTCGACAAGAAACATTCACAAAGAGAGCTGCATGCAGCCACTCGTATACATGCTTGAATGAGGTTTTGAATGTATATATGTTTTTATTCGCATTTAAATAGAACTAAAAGCTAACAATTTAACTATAAAACAAAATATTTGTTGGAACCATAATTTAAGGGACTTATTCACAGATGTTCAAAAAATATTGAAATGTCATTAAATATATATTTATATTATACGCAACTTATTGAACAATAAATAAATAAACAATATTGCCATCCCCGGGTTTCGTACCCAGGTTCTCTGGAAGCTCAACAAACGCGCAACCACTTCTTCACAAACCCTTTCAAAAAGTGAAGTGAAACATAACCGGTATATTTATAGTCGATTTTTTTTTCAAATTATCGGGGAAAAACGTTACAAATACATTATTATTTTACTAATTTCGAATGATGATTCTCCGTTAATGAACCAATATTTTATACTGTTTTTTGAGTGCAGAGCGTTCTGTCGCTTGTTCAAACACAATGCGTATATTCTATTTTGATATATGACAAATATTTGGAATATTGTGTCACAGGGTATAAATTCATATTTATCGTTAGTAAGTTATTTGTTATTCATGTCGAGTAGTTTTAGGTAGCTCTGATATAAAGTCTGTAGTCTTAGTTATTTTATAGTTAACATATAGTTGAATTTAACCTAATTTAGCACGTGCACGTTACAACCAATCATACACTTTCCCTCCTGTATTCAATTGTTTGCTGAAGGTTGCTTCAGACAGCCATTCAATCTTTGATTGAAACATTATATTATTTGTGTAGGACATTTTATATTCCTGCAGGTAACTTATTTGAATCTTTTATTTATTGTATCTGTCAATTGTTTGTATTGTTATTTAAGACATCTGACGGTTACGGTTGTGTTTATTAGTTATTTATTAAAATAACTTATTGCGAGTAATATTCACACCGCCATGCAACGCTAGTCATTATTAATGTGTATTTTATTTGAATGCATACATTTATTATATTGATTATATACCTAATTGCATGTATTAATTGTTTCTATTTCAGATACCTTTATCGATCTATTATAACTTTAAACCTCGATTGATTCGATAGTTTGTCGTCGAACCCAAAGTACGCAAATTGCGCGTAGCTAGGCCGGCAACAATTGTCATTTTACCAAATTGTGAATATTTCCTTAAGATGTATGTGCGTTATATGTCGTCCCAGGTTAACATTTTGGGAGGATAATTTCCTGTATAGACGAAACGTGTCGTCCCTGATTAGCCGGTACGGACTACACATATTTATCAGGGACTATACTTTACGCAAATAGATTAAGCCACGCTCCCAGAGCGCGGCTAATATATGTATATATATTTATATAGATAACTGCTTTGTGGCGATATAATCAACAATACATTTAAGTGAAGAAATACCTGGTCGATTTACATCCTAAATATAACAACTTGCAAATATAATCATACATAAACCAATAAAGTGCTAATCTAAATCAAAACTATTGAACGTCGTGATACAAGAACGATACATTTACCAATCTTCTAAAGCAACGTCTTCGCTGTTGTCTTTGTCGTCCATGTATCGCACCGACACTTGTCCAGGAATAGTATCGAGTGTATTCGGTAGCAAAGTAACTTGTTTACTGATCTCAATACACCAACAGAACTTCAGATGAAAATAAATTAAGCCATTCATATTTGCATTGTAGTTTAAAATATTTCAGCTTCGAAAGATGACGTAGAGAATTTGGTAACAATGTAACTAGCTTACCGAGCTTAATGATTTTGTGACTTCGGCACGATGACAAATCTAATCCATCATATCTGCAATCGAGTGTAATATATTCAAGGTTCGGAAGATCACGCAGTGAATTCAGTAACAATTTAACAGTTTTTCCAAGTTTTATCCGCTCTAGTTTCCGACAAGACGTCAAATCTAACCCGCCATATTGACATTCTAATGATAGAGACTCCAGGTTATTGAGCACAGATAAAGCATTTGGTACCAAGGTCACATGTTTACCAAGCTCAAGTTTACGTAGATTTTCAAATGATGACAAGTTCAATCCATTACATTTGCAGATAAATGTAAGCGACGTCATATCCGAAAATCCACGCAAAGGTACCAGTTCCACAGGTTCCCATACACTGAGCACCTGTAAACGTTGCAACAAAGAAAGATCCATTTTTGGAAATGGTAGATTGTATAGTGTTTCGTCTAAGAAATAATCGCTTTCTATAATCAAACATTTTATAGAATGCGCCGATGATGACAGTATGCCATTGAAATTTAGGTCAGTATTCAATTATACTTAACACAAGTGATTGCACGTTGTACATATTGTATGATAATAGGGATTTCAATCTTTTCTCCACAACAATGTTAAAATGATGAAGTTGCAGATATATGTCCTGATCTTTGAAGTCATTGGCTTTTGCTTCCAAATAACCAGTGAAACAAATATCTCGAAATTTCTTCAATTTGTATATGTTTACATACTCTTTATACCGCGAGTTCATAATGCCAGATAATCGACTTGCAGCATTTATATCAAGTCCACAGACAAAAATGAATACTTTAGAAATGCCCAAACACGCATCAGGAAATCGAGTAAAATATACTGATAAGACATTGTCAACGACGTTTACATTAAGCGTGATATACAATGCAGCTAGAAATTCCTAAAAACTTTTGTGGATGAACGACATCGCGGAAGACTTGAAGCTCAAAGTTGATGTTTTTCTCTCTGATAGGATTCCTGAATAAGTGCAAACATGTTTTGTTCTTCAGAAAGGTGTTGTTATACTACTTTATCGCTTAACACTAAAGAACTATCTCTCTCAAGAGAAAACAGCAGATAAAATGCTGCCCTTGATATAGATTGTATATGATCATAATTTGGTTGCACATTCGTTGTATGTTCAAAACATATGAATGGCGTATCCTGAAAATAGCATGATTTGCTGCTGTTCTTCTTGAGAAGACTGTCCAAAATCAGGCTGTAGATTTCACAGGTTGATCCTGTTAAAATTGTTTCATCCACCCGCAAACACACAATATGTGTTAGCATCACTGGAGTCAATACCAAATCGTTAAGTCTATGTTTACGCACATAACTCTCAAAAAGTTTGTGCTTGCTGTCAAGGGCTTCACTAAGAAGACATCCTAAAATATTTTTACTGAGAATTGATATATCGATCACGCCTTCCAATTCTAAAATACAATCAACCTGAGAATTTTTGAAACGTTCGTCAGACATTTTCCATGGCCGTGAAGTAATTAACTCAAAACACTGGGATGTTTGAGCTAGAAATGGCATGACAAGTTCATTGTCTGGATCGCACCATTCGTCCAATCCGTCTTGAGCAACAAGACATATTTCCTCTTCAAAAATATGTTAAAGAAGTATGTGTGCTGCATTGACATCTTTTTCAGCATAGATCTTTTCAATTATATGTTTTTTAATCATCTCTGTTACTTTCCGTTGAGACTTAGACTCTCGTAATGCAATATGAAACACAAACTTATACGCCTGTAGCGTTTCTACATCATCAAAGTGAGGTTTTTTAAAATTAGAATTCGATGTAGTTGCGCATTCATTGCATCAGTCTAACACTAATTTAGCTGCAAATGTGGTTTTCCCCTTGCCTGGTTCTCCTTGCAAAAATACGTGCTTCTTAGTTTTCAGATAAATCTGGAAAATGTCGTTGTATTTGAACATTTGGCCGGCTTTCAATTTCTTACCGTCCTTTTCCGCAACAATTTGATGTATTTCTGGTGTAAAATATATTTCCATTAAATATTTATCATGGTTTGGAACCCATGGAGACACAGGTACGTGTCGTAGATTGTCTAGGTAATACTGCTTCAGACGCCGTTGAAAATCTGAAATGCATAATAAAAAGGAACACATATTTCTTATTGTTTATCAAACATGTTGCAACATTTATATATTTGCTTGGGTTTTGCTGCCGATTGCCACCGTCGCAAATTGCTACACATTTTCATTAATGACACCTTATTTGCAGACTGTACTTATCTGTATTACAATTAATCTCACTTGGTACATTCATATTTATTGACCATATTGCATACTAACAAGCCCTAAAGGCATTGTTTGTTATTAAAAAATAATTCACATGGTGTGAAAGATTATATCGGAGATCACATCATCATTAAAGTGTCCTTTTTACGTTTTGGTAAACTGACAAAATAAAAAACAACTTGTTTCAGGTTTTCAAATTTTCGTTGTAGTTACGATATTTGTGAGGAAACAGTAATTCTCAACGTTTAACATGCTCTAACATATCCATTATACGCATCTTTTGACGGTTTAAAAGCATGAAAATTATAAAGCGTTGCAACGCGAAAAGACTAAATAATTTGGAGAGTTCTGTTTTAGTAGTTATATTTTGTAGCACTACGAGGACTGCTAATATAAAGTATAAAACACATCACACATTGCATAACCACGGATGGCCGAGTGGTTTAAGCGTTAAACTTTTACTCCAGGGGTCAGTGTTTTGAGCCCAGATGAGGGTGTCTTTTTTAGTTTTTAAATTTTATTATTGTATTATACTGGAGATTTTAAGATCCAATGTTTACATTTATCAATATAAAGCACTTACTGACAAACTTTCAAAACATGCCAACATCTGTGAAAAAGTTATTTTTATGATTTTGTTTGCAATATATTCCTTTTTAAATTAAAATATAAATGCAAAATCAAATTAAGTTAAGAATATTTTTTTGTTCGGAAAACGGTTCCCATTTTTTACAACGAGGCTAAGTTACAGCATAGAAAAAACGTATTTGTTTTAGATTTGATTTCTGAACTTAAAAACACTGTCTGTCCTTTATTATGATTTATTCAACATGACGATGGGAAAGACAGTTGTAATTTTAAACAAATTCATATATTTTAGAAGGAGGATTTAGCACTCTGCAAGTAGAGAGTTATTATGATAGTGTCATAAATGTTCGTGTTCCGATGTAACTGTTAATACTATTTGAGTTTGTTTAATGATTTCAAATAGTTTGCATATCAAGTTTTATTCGCTACGCAGTCTGTTTTATGCCTAAATTAGCCATTTGACCTCAAACTGTGACATTTTCTTTAAAGTTTGGGACGGAGTGAACATTTGTTCTAAGCTATTTTAAAGTTGGAGTACTTATAAAATTGATGACATTAAATCTTATTACAGCACTGTCATAGAGAAACATCCTTCTTATCAAAATATACCACATTTCAGCTTGATATGTCTAATAACTACACGGGCAATAAATATATAAATGCACTTAAACTTACAAACATTTTGCATTTCTCTATCTTAACTTTGTCCCGAGTAGCCCTTAGGCTGCTAAATGTTTTAGCCATAATTCTTTGTTAATAAGCTCTCGTAACATGCGGAAAAAAACATTGGAAAAATCGATCGACCTTTGTGACTGCAAAGGCACCCATATGGCTAAATGCCTGACAGGGAAACAAATCTAGTAAATTGATGTCTTTGTTAATCGTGTAAAGCGAATGTGCACAAAAACGGAAGTTGGCGTGTGCGGTCTTTGAAAATTTTGAAAAGTTTTATTTTACTATATTATAGTTTGTTTTTTACTTTTCTAACCTTAAGTGTATGTTGAATGATAAGATGTAGTCTGGACGAACAGAACAAATCCTAATTCGACATCTCAAGGTTACGTAGATATGTAATATTTGAGCTAAAGACACAGGTCTCACACGCAATACGCCCTCTTATTATGAGTTAATATCGGTCAGTTATTAGAAAAAATGAATGATGAAAGATGAAGTTTGGACATGACTTTGGACCTCTAAGTTGTTCCTTAATCTCTACGTGTTATCGTGATCTCAAATGTGTACTTTGACCTTTGAACAAGGGATATGGCTCTATCAGCCGACATTCTATATTGAGATGGTGAAACTTTAAGGCAAGCTTGTTTTAAATTTGCATGATGAGTAATGAAGATACTGTCAGGCCAATCTGTATTATGCCAAAATAGTTCACTTTAACTCTAAATGTGTACTTGCCATTGAGATTTTATTCATTTTATTGCAAATATACGGCTTTATTACAAGTTGATCGATATCTATTTTATTTTATCAATCAATTAGACCGAGTGTGCGGAAGCTTCTTTCGAAATTCGAATGGTCTGAGTTTCAGATATGATATTGAAATGAAATACTCAATCAGCATAAAATGATGTGTTTTACATGGTTTTAATGGTAACAGGCTAAGATGATAATGCTTTCTGGTCGGTATAAACACTATCAAAGCAGCATCTATGTTTACATTACATGACAAGTATCAACGGTCATTTTAAATACAAATGTTTTCAACGGTCAGTTTATATTAAAACTTTATCAGCGGTCATTTTACATTCGAACATTATCAACGGTTAGTTCGCATTAACATTTTATTTACTTATTGGTTTACTATTGCACGCTATGCTAGTGATTCAAAGGAAAAGAACAATCATTATATTACAGAATCTGAAAATGCCCTACACTCTTGCAATGTTTAATGCAATCCTGCATTTTACTTATTTTTCATTAAATGTTTCTGAGCACAATATATAAGAAAAAAGGTCCAGTTGAACAATTGGTTCCTCTCACTCCCTTTTGAACTAAATCATGTAATTAAAGAAGAGTGATATGTTTGTTCACCAAATGCTTCGAACACTTGTTTTTGGAATCATAGTAAGTACAGCCCAAGATGTGTACAGCGGCCAGATATGGGATGTGGCTCAAGTGGCTGTTGAAAGAAGGCGATCGCTGCGCTCATTAGACAACTTTTTAGATGGTTAGTCAGATAAAAGTATCAGTCTTGTTCAAAGAAACAGACACCAAAAGCTGCTTAACCACGTATGAATTGGTGCAACCTACTCAATTTCAACATATGAACCAAACAAAAAATGAATAACTATCTATAGTCCCAAACATCTCTTGCAAAATTCAAGTCCAATATGTCATAGATTGTCCAGAGGTGTAAATGTGCACGGTCGTTCAATCTCGAACATAGGGATATAATTTGCAAAACCTATGAATAGGATCGCAATTTAATGTCACATACAAAATATGAATTGAATACAAAACAATTCACCTAATCACTCAGTCACGCCCAGTTTCGAAAACAGGGGCATTATTTAAACAAACATATACAAGACCACAAAATAATGCGACACAATAAATCTTAATCACTTGAACGTGGCGGTTTCAGAGAAGATTTAAGTTTTCAAGTTATTTACTATGCATTCAATACCCATCAGGTGATCGTATACGCTCACTTTTATTAAACATCTTATTATTTAATCAATAGACAAAAATAATATAAAAAAACGTTAACCATACCAAGAATATCGTGATTGTAGTCTGTCTCCTTTGAATTTGTCTTTTTCATCGAATCTTGGTTTGCAGATGTTGAATTTTCTGTTCACATTCTTCTACACGATTATTTAACAACTGTATCTGTCCTTCTAGTTTCCCTATATAGGTCTTCATCTCAAGCTTCGATTCCTGTGACACCTTTCTAGCCTCTATTAATACCTCTTGAGCGTCCTTAAGCAACTGTACCATTTCCTCTAATGCAATGTTCAGACTGTCAGTCTGTAGCTGTTGTAAAAAAAACATTTACAAATACATGAATTGTATGTTCAAGCGACCTTTGCACGTTTTGGTAAATTGACACAATTAAAACATTCAGATTCGCAAATTTTCGTTGTAGTTATGATATTTGTGAGGAAACAATAATACTGAACATTTACCATGCTCTAAAATATCGATTTTATGCATCTGTTGACGATTTAAACACCTAAACACTATAAAGCTTTGCAACGCGAAACGATTGAGTTTTTAGGAAAGTTCTGTTGTTGTCGTTATATTGTGTGACACTACGAGGATTGCTTATATAAAATATAAAGACATCACTTATTGTATAAGCACGGATGACCGAGTGGTCAAAGCGTTATACTCCGTTAACTCCAAGGGTCAGTGGTTCGAGCCTGGTTTAGGGTTACTTTTTTTTTCTTTAATTTAATTATTGTTTTTACTGGAGCTTTTCAGATCCTGTGTTTTCATTTATCAATGTAAAGCATTTTATGACAAATTTCTGCAAAAATCTGTGAAATGATCCCTTTAACATTATTACAATATAAACATGTATAATAATATAAAACAATGAAACAAAATTCTTTGTAAATTGATTTACCTGTTGTAATTTATTAACTGCTTCTCGTGCACCGGAATCTTGAGCTAGATGCTGCGATCAGTTAATATACCGATAAAAACTATGAAGAACTTTTTGAGTTCAGCACTTGTTACTTTGCACGTAGTAGAATGCCGGACAGCTTTTCCTATGTCACGAGCCTGTTAAAAGTGGTGTTTATTTATTTATTGTATATTTAAAATTGAAAGAAGAACTAGTTTTCTCGAAATTGTATTGTTGTTACTGCTGTTGATGTTTTATAAACTCATAAAACACATTTTGTAAATTAAATATGGATTCACTGAAAAGGACACCATACTGGTAAAGTTTACTTAAGTAACCAATAAATATCCCTTTGAATTAAATAACTTCGTGTGCAATATGTTTAACTCGGCTGTAATGCAACAAATTCACTACCTACGACCTCTTGTCTAAAATATGGTGCGATATTATTTAAGTAAGTCAACACATGAGTGGTTAAATGTTTGTTTAACTTAATGCAATAGTATTCACATATTCTCATCATTTAATCTGTTTTCAAAGATTATATCAAACTGTTTGGAATATTTACCTTTGTTAAAAAACATGGTAGTGTCACCCAACCAGATCCTATCTTGAACAAAACCTTGGTGTCGAAGTGGTTACAATCCAGCAAAACATGAATTATTCCGTTAAAATCTGTATTTTGAATCAATCTGACTCCAGTATATCCATCTGGAGGCATAAAACTAGTTGCCACTTTCCAATGTTCCCAATGGTTACAATCCCATTGTTCTGCTGATGTATTTTTCCAAGAAGGACTTGAGAATCGATGGACTTTTATTATTTCATCACGAATGCCGTCGCATATAATATTCGGACAAGATCTGTAATGTTTGGAGGGATCAGCGTGCACAGTTATACATGTTTTGCCTGTTTTTTTACACAAGCCTTTAATTGGACACTTCAGCAGATTTGCTGTGGAACAAGAAGTACAAGCTGTAGTCAACGAATGGTTTTAATTCAAAATTACTATTTGATACAGATCTGACTTAAGTTGCTTCATTTCGTTGCCAACGAAATTTAGAAAGTCAGCTCTTGTAATATTGAGTCCAAGCCAAGCTTTCAACCAGTTGGTAATTCCAGCGTCAGCGAAAACATCCTTGAAGCTAGCCATTGTGATGTATCAAACTCTTCATAAATAAATTTCAAGAAGGCTTTTCCAATCATCGTCTGACATCAGACGGTATTAAAGTGATCCTGTAATAAGAATAAAACATGACAAAATTATACAGAATGAAACTTGAGCCATAATATGTTTTCAAAGAGTAGTGCTCTTTGGCAGGGAGTTGTTGTTTTTATTTGTACATTAAGATTTATTTATTTATGTTATGGCAGCAGGGAAATTAAAAGGCAATGACATTGCACAATATACTATTCAAAATTTGCTAAGGGTCACTGTTTATAATATGTGTAATTTGAAGTTCACCCCTAGCTAGATTCAGACAGCGTCACGCATCAATTATAGATCAATACATAAAAATAAAATCAAACACACACATCTAATATCAAAACCGGCAAAATAACAATTAAAAATGAACGTTTGTCAAAATTGAAGATAATGTGAAAATAAAAAGTGATCGTTAGCAAATTTGGAGAAGTGAAATTTGGAAAGTTCAGCGTGAATATTAAAAGGCTATAAATGCGCTACATATTTTTAAATTTTACGAGTTAGAAATAAGAAAATTATAAATGCGTATGAATAATTGTAGCATACGTTCGGAGACACACATGAACAAGATGTACCTAAGCCATTAGAATTAAATGAAAATATTGTATCTACATATACTCTATAATTAAATGTAATCGTAAAAAACATACTATTTGTAGGTTAAGATATTGAGTTGTATTCATTCACGTAATAAAATCAATATTTTTTAAATCATACACGACACAGTCTATTTAAGCAATGATAACTAAAAAGCATGAGCCTAAAACTGACCTTTAAATGTGAATTTAATATGGTGTATTTTAAGAATTAATTATTTTCTGTACTGAAATCGAGTCAAATCAATTGAAGCGTATCACTTTCAATGTTTTGCTCTAGCATAATTATGTTTGTGAAATGCATGGCCGCCATAATATGACTTAAATACTTATGTAATCGGCGCAAATACCTTATAAAACATACAAACAAAACAACTCATGACTGTCAAAGATATTTTTTACCTAAGAGTGTTTCGAATTGTATTTCTCTGTTAATCAATATAGAACATTTCACTCTACAAATTCAAACAGCGAAATGTTGACTCCAAGAGGATTGCTCTTAACAAACTTAATAAACGTTCTATTTTTAATTTTACATTTTAAATATAACACCCCTGTGCCATTTCGTTGAAGAGATGTTCTTTTAAAAGAAATTTAGCTAAACAAATCATTACCATTCATGTGACCACTGGGCAAGGCCAGTTTTGGTCCAACGTGCAGTTTGTTTAATATACTTTATAGACGGCCACTATATTATATTATATTATATTATATTATATTATATTATATTATATTATATTATATTTTATTATATTATATTATATTATATTATATTATATTATATTATATTATATTCATATCAACACATGAAACCTCAAAGCCTCACGGAGTCATTAGAGAATATTTTTATTATATTGCAAAAACGTTTATAAAATATTTTCCTTAAGGGCATGAGCCTCTCGTTATTTTAGCCTAGGAGGACACATGCTCACCTGAACATACGCCAGCACAAACACTGAACCTCCCGACATTATATATATTATCGCATTATGTTTTCATATGTTGACCCAAAAAAATATTAACAATAAACTATACATTATAAGTCACCAACTTACTAACAAGTGATATGACTGTGGTGGAAAACTAGAGTGAGGCGTATTTACAAGTGGGTAAACATCAGGGAGGGCGTATGTCCGTCTGACTAACATTAAATTGGAGGGCATACATCAGAATTTCGAAAAGAACGACAACGAAAGTAAGCACAAGTTAAGATACACATAAAAGACTTCTGTGCATTCAAGCATTTCGATGGGTTTTATTACCGGCACAAGTGGATACGTCACTTTTGATCTATTATACATGAATGTCTTACTATAAAACTATTTGAATATATTTCGGTTCATAATGTTTTAATGTGAATTTGCACATTTCAGTTTGTGGTGCATTATAAATAGTGCCCTTTATATTTTCTACATTGTAAGATAAAACTTGGAACAGAATGAGACAAAAAAAAGTGTTACACATTTTTTAAACAAAGGTCCTGACTTAACTATAATAGATTTCCAGTACTTGAAATTGGTAATGATATGATGAGAAATGTAAAAATTATGGAAATATAAAAATACGCAGATTGTCATTTTAACATGTGTAAATATGGATGAAATTATTATTGATCACAGTAATTCCCATTATAATTCAAAATATTTAAGTCATATAACAGTGATACTTTAACTTTCTTGGTCAGAATTGTAACATCCTATGTGATTTTTAATGTATTATAGCTCGTATTTAAGCAGTGCGACAGATAAAGATAATTTTATCGTTTGTACGGTTTGTAATTGACAAAAAAGGATTCGAAATAAACTAAATCAATCGTACAGAGAACGAGTATGAAAATAAGGAAACGATTTAGGATCGATTCTTGGTTGTTTGAGTTGTACTATTTCGGACTGTACCGCGTTTGATTTGAAACAGTATAGGACACTTTCATTTACTACGTGCGCGGCCAATCATTTGTAAATTCGTAACGCGACCCGTACCGTCGGAAAAGACGTTGTGACGAGTATACTCTCAGATTTAATAACGCATGTGGGATCAGCTTCAAAAATATTTGGTGCAAAACATCGCAGCGATTCCGTATGTGAAAAACAAATAACATTGTGGCAAAATGATTTAATTTGCATGTTATTGATGAAGACGGTTTGGAAATGCGCCATAAGTGGACAAGTTGAATGAAATGTTAAAACAGTAATGGTATGACTGGATTATGCAATATGCAATATGACACGATAGTAAAACATAATCATAGTAGCAAACACAAGGATGCAGAAAGGAGAAAGGTACGTTATTTTTCACATATCCAATAACGTATTGACAAACAGTTTTAGGGGAAAATCCGTGTGTTACAAAAAGCTTCTAGTGAAAACTATTTGTGATAAAAATCATATATTTTGCCCTGTATTTAAGCATACAAAACGGAATCTTTAAAGCTCCCCAGGAGCAATAATATATTTATGGGAGCCTAAAATGAACAATAATGCTGAAACCAACAAATAGCCTCTATCTTATGTTTAATATCTTTTATGTTAAACCGTCTTGAAAATTTTAAAATCAACGTATAAATAGAATATGACAATAAAATAGAATTGATATGCACGTCACATAAACTAGTGGCTTTCAATAAAAACCAAAAAGCAAAATTCGATATACAAACTTAAAATATGTTTTGTATAAAAAAGACAGGTATTTTTTCCATCTGTTAATAGTGTGATCCGTTACTATACATTACCTGAGAGCTATGAATTTTCGCATCTAACAAACAATGATAAAACACAGTAATCTAGCCGTGTTGCCTTCTAAAGGATGTAATAGGATAATCACGTACTTCATATGACTGCTCACACTTAAAGCAGACACCAGCACTGCAGAGATACTAGAATATCACTTGCGAACAACATTATACAAATCGATGTGTTGTATTTTTATATATCTAGAACGTAGGATGTAAACATATTCAAAGACTTTCACCAAACACTATGTTAATTATCTATACATTCAACGAGACCATAATCGTTCACTTTTTATCAATAAATTTACTTATAGAAAATGGTACACGTAGTCAAACACTTGAAACGTAGAAATGTGACCCTCGACTTTCTCTGGCGCACATTATTCAATATGCAAAATTGGTATTAAAATGGATGTTCAATCTTTTGCAATCGGTTGATCGACTTTATAAAAAAATCATGGTATTATAAATTTATAACAGTTTTTGCTTATATCAACAAAAAGTGATGTTATGTATTTTATTGTTGAAATTTAACTTCAATGAGACCTTTAAACGGCATACGTAATGCATAGCTCTACTCTACTCACATATTAGGAAAGCATACATAAAATTCAATAGAACAACACACATAAACAACTTTGGGATATCATTCATTAAAATGTATAAACAATAGATGTCATTTTCTTATTTTTATTGGCATGACAATTGCAATAAACTATTAGTATGTATGTTGAAATGCATAGGTTCTTAAATGTTCTCTCAATTAGTGTGCTTTTGAAGTTTATAATTTTAAATTGCATACCGTTACCGGAAAATACAAAGACAATCGAAATGTCAATTAGGGTAATAATGTTCGAGTGTGACTGCAACACTTTACCCTGGTTTGGGATTGGTTAGTGGTTCCGATAATAGCAATATTGCCAATATGTGTACCAAATGATGTTGAAATTCCTCCATGAGCAAGTTATATTCTAATATATTTAAACGATTCGGAGAGCAGCCTCTTTAACTATTAATTTTTTTCGCACACAATTATAATTTCTAGAAGCATAAAATACCATGTTTTATTATTTGCCTTTGCTGGTCAATTGTATTTAAATTTTAATAACAATCGAAATCTCGATTTAACGTTCAAAGCTACAAATGCCTTAGGGTTTCTTTTGCAATACTTTTAGTCTGAACATATACCTCATTGATCAATATATTGGCGTCCCCCTAAGTCAATTACTCAACCAAACAAATATATCTTACAAGATTCGGGGATATGGTGCTTTTCCATTAAACAGTGGGTATAACAAAATAGTGTATCGATCTTTTCCCACCGTCATTTTGTTCTTACCGACAAACTAGAGCTATCACTTTAAGTGGTTAATACCGTGATATGCGACATGCGACATTCATAAAAGCTGAAATTCGTGATTTTGTTGGATATTTAAAATGTGATTTTAAAAGGAAGTTTTTTAACTGTAATTAAATGCATGGCGTCTATTATGTAATTGCACACCTGAGCTCCATGAAAAGTCACTATACCTACATATTTCAAATGGTTTGCGACAATTGATCTTTACAACCACTCCTGAGTTGCACACAAAACAATTTTTTTGTATGTCCAATAACCTGTTTTGAATTATGCTATCTACATCTATGAAACATTTACATCATACCAATATATTACAAGAGAGAACATTTGTAATACAATATCTAAAATGTTAAGCGTTAAATTTTTTAAAGAGTTACAACATTAAATGTCAATATATTAATGTAAACAATACTCTGTAGGACAAGTATGCATTTTGAGATTTAGTTTTTTTGTAGAGCTTAAACACTGGAAAAGATGGTAAATCAACAAAAACTGTCCAAAGACAGAGTTTTGATATTGGCATTGGGACCTGGTTATTTGGAGAATATAGCAGTAAGGCGATAACCCCTTAATCCAAAGAATGCGCTGGTGTATTTTGTTAACAAAGTTTTTGAACAAGGTCGTTTTACATATATTGTGTTATAATATTGTGTAATAATTGTCGTTAAATAAACATGGAAAGATACTATTTAATGAAAAAGACATTATTCAATACTCAATGTACACTAATATTACACTAACTTACTGGCAACAAGTATTGCGTTTTTTCAATAAGTACGAAATAACATATTTCATATATCAAGAGGTTAACGTGGCGTAGCTTTTAGTATATTATTACATGTAATAAATAGGATAATAATTTCAAAAAAATGTCTCTGTCTGCACATCAGGCCTCTCTAGATATCCTCAGTCTTAGCGACGGATATTGTCAGGTGTCACCTAAGGTCATCGTAAGAACGTCCTTCAAACGTTTACTCATTTTGTCATATATGCCATGATCATCAATAGAATATCCTAAGACACATGCCGAATATTCAGTAATGTTACTTTTCGTTCATCTTTTGATATATTTATATCGGCAACATGCAATATTTACGACTGATGTTTTGATCATATTGCGCATGCGCACTTGCGTATTTAACAGATCATTCAAATTTTAGGCTTCAACGGCACAGGCAAGTGAGCATCCTCTTAAATAAACTCCTGGTACAATATATACCAACCTTACAATTTATCACGTATCTGTATATATACAGACTATCCTATAAACAATACATGTTAAGGTGAATTTGGAATGTATAAAAATGGCATTTTATTATTATTTTTTTTATACAGTTGTTGTTGTTGTTGTTGATGATGATGATGATGATGATGATGTTGGCGACAATTGTGGTTGTGCTTGTGGTTGAGATTGTAGTTTTGGTTGTGGTTGTGGTGGTGGTGGTGGTGGTGCTGATGGTGATGGTGGTGGTGGTCGTCGTGGTGGTGCACCACAATATTTTCAGCATATAAAATATATTATCATTAATTGTTTGTATTGTCGTGTTAATTTCCTTACGCACTTTCGATTAAAAAAAAATGTCAATGAGGAAGTATCAGTGACAATTATTTATATACCTTTTCTATCAAGTATACGATTAATTTGGAGTCAAACGCGACATGATAATGAATGTCGATAATACCATTATTAATTAAATCAACTTACATTATCGCTGGGATCGTATCGTCGTATGCAATTTGCGAAGTGCGTAGTCTAATAAGTCTTTCCGCAACCAAGCGCGGTCACAATCGTAAAACACCGACAATCTCGCCAAAGTTCTGCGTAAGAATGAAAATGTTAATGATGAAAAGAAAATCGTTCTTTATTGTGTGGTTAAAACGGAATGTTGTTTAAAGAAATGTTATTTAGTTATGTTTAAATGAGATTTGGAATCTCTATTAAGACTGAGAGCGATTATCAGAAGCACGATTGCCTTACCTATTTTCGCTTTCATTTTTCACTCATAAAAGAAGTGCAACCCACAATTCCTTTCGCGTTAGTACACAGGTCAGTAAGACCGGTGTGTACACAATATTTTCTCTCAGGGTTTTAGAGACAACACTATTGACATGGTGGTTTTAAAGTATCTTTTTAAACATTTTTAAATCATCGAACGAATCATAAACGTATTTCGGATTGTGTGTTTGTCATTCATAATTGTTAACTTCGATGGGAATAAAATAATTTGCTACGAGTAACGGCAGGATTACGATTTCGTAAATCGGGTTTTGGGTCACAGTGGTTAGCATTCGATACAAACGCTAAAAAAAATGGCGTGATTTAAAATACATTTCCATTATAGGGATGGAAAAACAGAAAATAGATATCGACAAAGGGATGGACAAACAGAAAATGGATGTGTATATCGTTGTAAATGTATTGATATATGCACTGGATTAAAGGTGTCATTAATTTAAATAAAAATTAGTTTTTGTTTTGCTGCTGCATTTTGTTTTAAAAATTTTACCAAGAAAAGTATCACATTCTCGATTTTTTGTCTATTTCTTCTCATATTTTCGATAGGAAAGTATTAAAAGGAACAGTGTAAAATGGAACTATTTTTTACGTGACACAATCGGTAGTTATTTGGTCGTCTGGAATGTTGTGTACATGTAGGAGGCTCGAAAAGAATAATTATAATTTATATAGTTATGTCAATTTATAATTTGTCTTTGAATAAATGTGTCAATGGCATTAAATAGAATAAATAGAATACATGGTTGGTGCCGAGATGGAGGAAGTTTATCCGGTTCTGCCCGAAAAAGAAAAATATGGCTCTCTATTATCCTGATTCATGCCGTTGACACATTTTATCAAAGACACATTATAAATTGACATACCAACATAAATATTCTTGTCGAGCAACATATATGACAAATATTTTTTTTAATTTATTAAAAAAATATACCACTGAAATTGCAGAGATTGTATTTGAGAGCAAGGAACGACATCTCTGCGTGGAGAATGTAAACGATCAAGTCATATCATTCTATTTCAAGCTAGAATAAATAATCGAATTTCAATTTTCTTTTATTCTCTTCCTATTCACCGCATAGCATATAACACTGTTTGGTCACTTTTAATGCTATTAAATTCCGACTCGTATTTACTCACGTGGTACATGTTAATCACGTGACCACTATTTAGTACGATGATTTTGTGTTTTCATGAAAGATTTTGCTAGCATAGACAAAATTTGATAATAACTCGTTTTTACGTTATTTTCTCATTTTCGAAAGAGAAATACTATGCGTACTTAAATCGTAGTTTTAAAACGTGTGTAATCGATGAACGTCATAAAATATTCATAAATAAGAAACGAACAACGCCCTTTCAAGTATGTCACGATTTCTTTCACATTTAGGATGTCTAAACAAGTTTATTAGTTTATTAAAGTCTCATCAGCATACATGTATATATAATTACAACATACAATAAAACATATACATAATAATTAAATGCTGCCACTCGAAAGTATCGAGTTATAGGAGACCAGAGTATTATATCAACACAATAATCATATAATAATAGTTAAATGAAAGGGAGCTAACCCAAGAATTTAAATGACAGAAAACTATAACATGAACTACAGAGTTAACTCTCTTCCAAATACCATAAATAATATAATCTCTACTTAAATCTGGGCATCAGTTAAAACATCAATTAAAACAGCTTTGTACAATCTTACATTTATGAGACTAAGTCACATATTGCACAATACAGTTAAAGACTATATTACATGATACAATTTTGATTGCCCCCACTGACCTGACCTTAAAATTTTCCATAAGAAATTAACCAGAAAATACTGAAAGCGAAAATAAAGCACAATGTTTTACAAAGTCATATATCGCATATGGTCAGACGATCTACGAACTGGTCAGTGGTGACATATTAACACAGGGATGAAAAATTAATTATCAAGTTTAAAAGGTGCTGTTTTATACAATAAAAGTCTTAAGTGTTAAAACAGTTTTTCATTCTAGGTTCGAAATGACAAACACACCATTTTATTAATAATATCTGAATAATGGTTCCGTGCATCATTATAACAGATACAAAACAAACAAAAAAAATTGCAGTGATTTTGGGAATACACTAAAAAACAATGAACGATTTTGACGTTGTTTTATTTGTATTGTATGTACAATATGTGAAGTGAAAGTGGATTATTTTAAGGCAAACTGTTAAAGCGGGTATATACGATTTTTATATGTGCTGAATTGTAAAATATTGATACAAATATGTTATAATAACACACAATATGCAAGAAAAATGATACATTTAAGGCGAATTTTATAAAATACAGCAAATACAAATTAGCGCCCCGAGCCGATTGTGACGAAGATAATTCGTAATTATTTTCCTACAATAACCGATGCATTCGTCTTTTTAGTAAGTGTTCATGTGTCGTATGAATCGATATCGCTGCAGGAATTTCAAATGAACCGTTAAACTAAATTTAGATTCACATCGTACATGCATGATATACATGCTGGTGAATTCGGCTGTACAGCCTTTTTCGATTTCAGAATTAAATATCTGGCTTATTTAGCATTTTTCGACACATGTTCTTCTTAACTTTTATTTTAGTTTATATTGCAATATATGTATAATAAGTTTTTTACACATTTTATATTAATCAATAAATATTTGACAAGATCGTATATACCCGCTTTAACATGAATTGCAATTACATACGACCAATTAGCTGTTTTAGTGCATTTCTCGCATACATCTTATATACCCTGAGCTATTGTTGCAGAAATACAATCAAACGAACA
Organism: Dreissena polymorpha; assembly: GCF_020536995.1. Taxonomy (NCBI): domain Eukaryota; kingdom Metazoa; phylum Mollusca; class Bivalvia; order Myida; family Dreissenidae; genus Dreissena; species Dreissena polymorpha. The sequence continues at coordinate 4,142,471 of NC_068363.1, read as the reverse complement.
ACACGCGCAATACAATCAACAAACATTTCATGATCACGATTGCTATTATATACATGTATACAGTATGAAAATATCTAAGAACCTAAGTATACTTCAAGATGAACTGTTTTCATTTCAAGTGTCAATCGTATTGAGCCTGTTGTCTGGGATTATTGAACTGTTTTCATTTCAAGTGTCAATCGTATTGAGCCTGTTGTCTGGGATTATTGATGCTTACTGCCTGCCACTACGTGTCTATTATCGAACCAGGACTGTTATCACCTATAGTAACTGTATCAACAAACAGATGGAGCATGAATTAAACATCGATATCATTCAACGTTCGATTGCATTCGATCCGATATGATTCAAAGATGATGGCGTTCTTAGCACGATTGTTCCATATATATGCATTTGAGTGATACGAATATTTCGAAGGATACTTTTTTTTACAAACGGTCCATATATGCCAGCACAAAAACAGATTAATCAATGTGTTTAAAATAAGGAATAAAAACGGACTTAACTAATTTTTTTGGTAAACCCTGGCAAATACTTGTTATTTTTTTCTTTTTTGTTGTGGAAATTGATATGCAACATTTAATATATTAGATGAATGCGTTATTGTGATTTTACGGTTTCATATTGAATCATCACACCACAGGCTAGAACAGCAATCCGATAAGATGGATTGAGTCCTAAAAAAGATTTATATGTCGACTTAAAAAACTTAAATAAATAAGGATACAATCTTTTGAAACTACCTTTCGTACGTCAACTATGGGTCAAGGTGAAGGTCAAGGATACGGAAAGGGTCGCGGAGGACTGTGTCCCGGCTTACTGTGGGGGATTCTGTGGTTCCTCATCCTTATATTCCTCGGCTGGCCAATTGCCTTCTTCGTCGCCTGGTGGTACATCTTCCTGCTGCCTTTCTCCGCCTGTATCGGCCCCCTGAAGGGAGTTTGCGAAGCACTGCTAAAAGTCGTCCAACTTCCGCTCACTTGCGCGGAGAACATGGTTGCCATGAAGCCGCTCTGTGGATAGTTCGTGTATATACTAAAAATATTAATCCGATTGAATATTTGGATATTTGGTGCATAAACTAGTAAATTTCAGAACTCACAAGTATGTTTATTTTGAGTCCTATGTATGAAATATTAATATAATAATTAAAATGATATTAGTTCACCGAAAATCGAATAATATCAATGTTTATGCAAATGTGGCGGTTTTCCTATCCCGTTATTTCAAAAATTTAACCATGAGTAAAATAAATTAATTGTTTGTTTCTTTGGAACGTAAATATATTTTATAATCCTCGGACAATTTAACACTGCCCATAGTCGGCAAAAATATAGACTTCTTGTGCGGACCTTAGCTTTTGTAATGAAGTTTATCCAAGTAGTATAAGGCAGCTGCCATGATAAATTTAACTGATGGGCAACATGCTGTACAATTGGACGCTGTGGTCTAACTAATTTTGATTAAGGTAGCGCACCCGTAATGGATACCTATCCAAATATAATCGAAACTATTATTTTCTTAATCAGCATCATTGCACTGAACTACATGCATATTTTTAGGTCGTCTTCCCATGCTTAAAACAAAAATACTGATGTTTTCAAAACCACCCCCACACTCGGCTTTTGTCCAGTTTATGTGCACCCCTGGGGTATATGAAAGTTCCATAATTCATCCAGATTTCTAAATAGAGACATGCAGTTGGTGTGTACAGATGCAGTAAAGGTGTTTACAGTTTAAACAAGATGAACACAGTTTTCTTTTACAGACATTTATTTTTAATAACTTGTTATTTATGGAAGAGCGCCATGAAATGTAAGTGGTTTCAGGCAAGTAGAAATTTGGTTGGTTTAAAACAAAGTGTCATAAAATTTAAAATAGTATCATTTAAGTATTTTTTTTAACTTAGCTTTAAATCTATAGATACACTATATACAGCAAAATACCAAGAAGTAGACAGATTCACCGTTTACTTTTTGAAATAAAAATAAAAATGCAACATGCATGGTTCGTATTTTCAGCAGTAAATCACCCACTTTAGCCATAACGTTGTTTTAATTTTAAAGATTGAAGAATGTGCATGAAAAATTGCAACATATTTAACAATAAAAATAGCTTATATGCCATATTCAATCAAATTACGTTAGAAAAGAAATAAAACGCGTCGCAAAAAAGTATACGTCGTCGGCAGGATGCGAACCTGCGCGAAAATATCTCAAGAGATTTATAGTGTATCGCCTTAACCACTAGGCTACGGCACTTAAAATTAATCTCTTCAACCTTTAAAGAAATCGCGGAAAATCATTAGGAGTGCGCTACTTTAATTAGTATAACGCTTTTTTAGGATATGGCACGATGAGTAAAACAGATAAGTTAAAAGATGCATTTGAAGGAACGCTATCTAACCGAATTGCATAAAACACGAATTTCAGAAATATATGGTGCACAACAACAGGGCTGCCCAGTTTGCGCAGTGATTGGTGCTCTTCTCACCTGGACGACATGGGATTCGATCCCTGTTGCCGTTATGCGAGTTCATTTGGTGGTCGCCATACCGGGCAGGCGGGGTTAACACCGCGTAAGCCTGCCTCCACCTCACAGCCCAAGACAACACCCGTGTAGTGAATGCCTTTCAGTAAAAAAATAACAAACATATGAATATTGCAGCTGACATTCAGAATGATTTTAAATAACCGTTGGTCTAGAAAGTGAAACACTGGTTCGATTTTCTGGGTATCACATTATGTAACCTAAGGGTTGCAATCTACGGGAAGAAACTTATACAATTCAAATTAAAATGTGATACAAATGTTCAATCCTTTATTTATAATATTATGAATTATCTATTCAACAATGGATGACTCCGTGTTAAAATGATCTTAAATCCGAGCATGATTTAGAAATTTTATGTTAAATTTAGTATTGTTAAAGTAATATGAACTAAGCTTAAGGTTTAAGCACATAAAAACATGATATGTTAAAAATACTACATATGTCTTCATAATTCTGTATTCCACAAATTTGCTACATGTAAATAAAATATCAATTATTGCGTATTTCATCGTAATAAAGGGTAGAATTAACCATAAAAGATAAAATCAATTTTCCAATACATCCAGAAACACAGATTGCCTTTTTTTGTTATTGGTGTTCTGTGGACCATTTCCCGATACTCGGATTGAGTTCAACAGAGCTATCGATTGAAATCAATCAAACAATTGATGAAGGTAAATCTATAAATAATAAAAATCCAATTTAAACATGTTTATTAATGTGGAACTTTTTTCCATAATAGTTTTTTTCTCGTTGGGCCCGGTTACATGTCCATATGAAAACGCGGTTCGACCCAGAGTACATGTTCATCAAAACCTGCAATATTTGTCAAACGGAAAGAAAAGCTTTAATGTAGAAAGACGTATATTCCGTTTTGGTTTCTAAACTTGAATTAAAAATAAACCACTATTTTGACGGTATATGTATTTCGTTTTTAAAGGGCCGTCAACCAGATTTCACGAAAAAAGAAAAGTTCTAAAATACTGTATGTTTTTACATAAATTAGTTTATATTGATTAAAATATCACGACTGGTATATTGCATTACTTGAAAAAGTTGTTAAGTTTTCATATTTTCAGTATATTTGGAAATACAATTTTACTGGGTATGTGTACCAGGTAACTACCAGTTAACGATAAATAACGCAAGTAGATTGATCGTGGTAAACCCAGGAATGCAAATTGTGCATGCTAAGTGAATTGTATATATTTTACATTATATAAAATGATCAATCTACTTGCGTTATTTAAAAAGTGTATATCGTTATGTCACCTATTTTCGCGATGTACTTTCGATTTCATAACGAAATTTTATTACCGAATATACTGAAAATATGAACTTTTGTCAAGTAATGTAATATACCAGTCGTATTTTTTTATCAATATAAACTATAAATTGTAAAAACACACGCGGTGTTTTAGAGATTTTATTTTTACGTAAATCTGGTTGACGGCCCCTTTAAATCGGTTAAACGATAAACTTATGATTTAAAATATTAATGAACAAGACATTTGTCCACACGACACGGATTCCCCCAAATGAAGCTTTGTCACTACATAAAAGCATAACTGTGTAAATGTTTTTGAGATATACGTCGACTTTATTAGTTTGCTGAATAACAGGTGTTCAATATGTAAAGTTTGTTGTTTGTTACATATGTAATCTGCTGCCGTTTGTATATGTTTTTTTCTGCCAATTGTTTTCATGCAAATAACAGGAATAGATAAAACTTGTGACCAAGTTTGGCTAAGATCGGATAAAAACTACTTGAATTATAGAGCGGCCACCATGCTAAATGTTTAAAACGCTAAGTGACCCCTTGACCTTGTTTTTGGCCGGCATAGCCCATGTTCAAACTTGGCCTAAAGATCATCTAGATAAAACTTGTGACCAAGTTTGTTGAAGATCGGATGAAAATTACTTGTATTAGAGAGCGGACACCATGATACATGTTTGAAACGCACTTAGAAACCTCGTGACAGACAGACAGACAGACAGACCTCTGAATGCAGAATGCTCGTAAATCGTTTTTTGCGGTATATCCTGTCACAACGTTCGTGGTGGGGCGGACTCTGTGGCACTCTGAAATCTACTAAACAACGTTTATTACAATGTAAGGCAGTTTAGGATCAGCAACGACTATTTAGATCTACCATTATATAAACAATGAAAACGTGATTTTAAATCATATGCACTTAGTCGTAAACTCTCTTACCAACGACGTAATAGAGATAAATAAGTGAGTTCGAGAAAAAATCCACACGAATTTTGGAATATTTTACGTAATTCTAGATCCCCAACCAACGCGAGTTTCAGATACCCTATTTCACAAGAGCAATGGCATGACCATTTCCCAAATTTATTTGAAGCCCCTGATAATTCAGACGATACTGTCGATATTATTGATCTAGTCGCTGCACCTAGTGATCCAACACTTGACCGCGATATAACTGAAACTGAAGTACTACATGCTATTAATAAGCTCAAAGTAAGTAAATCTCCAGGACCTGATATGTTTATATCCCAATTTGTAAAATCAAGTAAAGATATTGCTGTCCCAATTATGACTAAAATGTTTAGTCATATTTTCAATACGGGCATTTTCCCTGATGACTGGGCAGATAGTGTCATATGTCCACTCCATAAGTCAGGATCTCGCTCCGACCCCAACAATTACCGCGGTATATCCCTTATAAATATAGTATGTAAGGTTTATTCCTCTGTATTAAACGCTATGCTGTACACGTGGGCGGAAGCAAACGATAAGATAGACGAATCACAGGCGGGTTTCGTAAGGGTTATTCATCTATTCACCTTTAATGGTATTATTCAAAAGTATTTAACAAAAAAGCGTGGTCGAATGTATGTATGATATGAGGATTTTTCTAAGGCTTTTGATAATTTACTTCACAATAAACTCTTCGCGTGTCTCACGAATAAGGAAATTAATGGAAATTTCTTAATGCTTTGAGATCTACTCTAATATGAGGGCAGCTCAAAACTAATGGTGGTATAACAGCGAGCTTTCCATGTCTAAAGGTACCCGTAAAGGTTTTACATGAAGTCCATTGCTGTTCATTCTCTTTATTGATGTCCTTAATACACTTCTCATGAACACATGTAAAAACGGCATATTTGTAACTAAAGACATCTCTGAAATATTGACTCTCATTTAACAAATATATGGGTCTAATTTTTACTCCTAAATTGTCATGGTCACGATCGCAAAGAAAACTTGCATGTCATGCAACAAAGTCTATAATCTGTATAAGAAATTATCAAACACAATATGGTTATTTTCATTTTAATTAGTGTTTTAAATTAATTGATTCTATAGTTAAACCTATTCTACTCTATGGTTCAGAGATACGGGGTTTTAAATTTTTGCCAATTATTGAACGTGTTCAAACGCACTATTGTAAATTGTTTCTTGGTGTTTCACGCTCGACAAACACAGATATGGTCTTAGGTGAATGTGGCAGATTACCTCTTAATGTAGATAATGTAAGTCGTTTTATCAAATGCTGGTGTATAATACTTCAAATGAGTTCAAATAGGTATCCCGAACAAACCTATATTATGTTATACATGTATTATCTTCACTCAGTAGGTAAGGCATACATGGACATCAGAAGTAAGAGTAATCCTTTGTAAGTTCCGTATTGGACTTGTCTTGCTTTCTCAAGACATTGGGGATATTGATGGTTTTATACATAGTTTTAGGCTTAGACTATCAGATTGCCATAAAGAAGACTTGAGAAACCATATTGATTCTTGATCTAGATGTGACCACTATAAACATTTTAAATCTGTATTAGTGACTGAAAAATATTTATAAATGGACTTGCCTTTTTCTCTTCGAAATAGCTATGCCAAATTTCGATGATCTAGTCAAACATTAGGAATTGAAACAAGAAGGCACTTTGGTATACCAAGAGCTGAGCGGTAATGTACTTACTGTTTTAACCACAATATTGTTGTTGTTGAGGATGAGCATCATGTTTAATTTGATTGTAAAAAGTACTCAGATATACGCTGCCTTATATACAACCCAATCATTTTACAGTTAATAGATTTTACAATTTACTCACCTCTGGAAACTGTTTTTTTTCATGTTCTCACTCTGTCAGATAACAATTATAAATGTATGTTTATATTCAAGTCTATGTATATGCATTTTGTTATGGGCCGGTGGTCTTGAATCAGAGACTGAATAAACTTAATTACAGACAGACGGACGGACGGACGGGCGGGCGGGCGGGCGTGCGGGCGTGCGGGCTTTCAGGCGGGCGGCCGGTCGCGACGGCGGGCAGGCGACCACGGGCAGGCAGGCAGGAAGGCAGGCAGGCAGACAGTGCGAAAACTATATGCCACCCGTTGGGGGCATACAAATACGAATAATGGTCTTGGGCCGACCATGTAAAGTTTCTACATAAATGAGTGTAGAAAGAATGAGTAAATCTTTTTTAGTTACATTTTGTATATCGTTATCGCTTTTTGAAAGGTTATGAATTTTTGCTTGACGACGTACATTAAAATAATATTTGGTGGACAAAGGCTGTGACTGCAAACATACCAAAGTGAAACAAAGTGTCACGGTACCGAACTTAAGCGCGATTGGTGATGAGGATATCGCCGAGTGGTGAAAAATGTGCAGCCAGTCCATAACTCGAACCCAGGACCTCCCGCTTACAAGGCTGTACCGAGTGAACGAACCGGGCCGCCAACAAAGCTAATCATCAAGCCCGCTTAAGTTCGGTACCGTGACAAAATCAACAAGTCAAATTTACTCATACATTTACAAATTTGTATTTAAACAATAAACGCATTATCAGGATAATGGGGGGGGGGGATCTTATTAAACTTCTCAAGTCTTTCTTTTAAGACAAGGTGAAACTTGCATGTTTAATACAGGACAAAACGTCCGACGTATCATTGGGTCAAGGCAAAAACATTTGCGCTCACGTCGCAAATGCTGCGCTTTCGTAGAAACGCATTGATAAGGCGGTTGGAGCCGCCGTGTAATCGCATGAAACGCCAGGTTGAGGCTATAATTGTGAGCATGTTAATATACATCGGCGCAACTCTGTATTAGGACGGCGCGCTTGAGAATGCTTTGGTATCGCCTTAGCAACGTTTTGTGGTCTTAAAGAACGCCGTGAACGCAGCGTCGCCGCGCTGTGTTAATGCTGTACAAACGCTGTAGTTGTGGGCGGCGTTTGCTCTGAGACTGTACAGCTACAACACTTCACGAGCATGCAATTATCCCGTGGTATACGCAATGTTATCACGTTGTGCAAGAAATGTAGCCACTTCATGCGCACCGCAACGCGGTACGGTCGCTATAATGACGCTGTCAGAACGCGATCAAGACGCAGTAGAGACGCGATGTGAGCGCCATATATCAAATACCAATATTATTTTTTATACATATTTCGGCACGACACTCTGACATTCTAGAACGCTGACCAAGCTCTGTGGCAACTTTTAAGATATATATTATCAAAACAAATAAGATATTAAAACACAGACTAGAAAACAAAAGATTCACACACTGTGTGAGTCATTTGTAAGCTGTTTTAAAAAATGTGCTCTAAAGCCAGTATTTAAGATCACATTTCTTCCATCAGTTATTATGTACATCATAATGTGTGATTGAACTTAACTTTAACTCCAATCTACACATTAATACTTCTTAACAACCGACGCTTAAATAAAACTGTATTTGTGATTGAACTTCAAAATTAGGCATTATTTAATCAGATGACCAAGAATGTATCAACGTAAAAGCCCTCCTACTACTAAAAATCAACGAAATTTTCGTACAATATTTCCTCAAATAAAGTTAAGCAATTAAAAATCAGTGTTCCTTATGGAAATTGCCGAAATGTAAACGCCAGATGTGGTCTGGTAAAAGAGATGTTTGTAGATACAAAATGCTCGTTTGTATTATTGTTTTGCATATTTAATTCCATTTTGTATTAGCGATATCTATTCATACAACACATGAACACTAACATGGTACCATTTTAGTGTTCGTTTGTCGTATAAATAAATATATTCGCGGGAAATAAAAATGCTATTGCTATAAGAAACACTGATTGTTTAGGTGTTAACTTTATTTTACGAAATACTTTACTAAATTTTCGTTGATTTTGAGCATTATGGAGGCTTTAAATACGAGTTATTCAACTCTTTTTGTCAGCTGCTTGTTAATCTTCTATTTGCGAATAACTATCAACGGAAATGGGACGCAAAATGCATGCGTGTCTTACTTAACTCACACTCTTGTGCCCAGCGCCCACATGCATGTCTTACTCGATTCACCCTCTGTTACATAGCGTCCACATGCATGTCTTACTGATTTCACCCTCTGTTGCACAGCGTCCACATGCATGTCTTACTGTATTAACCCTCTGTTGCCCAGCGCCCACATGCATGTATTACTGAATTCACCCTCTGTTGGACAGCGTCCACATGCATGTCTTACTGTTTTCACCCTCTGTTGCCCAGCGCCAACATGCATGTATTACTGAATTCACCCTCTGTTGGACAGCGTCCACATGCATGTCTTACTGTATTCACCCTCTGTTGCACAGCGTCCACATGCATGTCTTACTGAATTCACCCTCTGTTGCCCTGCGCCCACATGCATGTCTTACTGTATTCACCCTCTGTTGCACAGCGCGCACATGCATGTCTTACTGAATTTACCCTCTGTTGCCCAGCGCCCTTATGCATGTATTACTGAATTCACCCTCTGGTGCACAGCGTCCACATGCATGTCTTACTGAATTCACCATCTGATGCACAGCGTCCACATGCATATTTTACTTAATTCACCCTCTGGTGCACAGCGTCCACCTGCGTGTCTAATCGAATTCACCCTCTGGTGCACAGCGTCCACAAGCATGTCCCTCTGGTACCCACCGTCCACATGCGTGTCTTACTTTATTCAGCCAGTGGTGCCAAGCGTCCATTTACCAGGATGAGTTCTAGAAAACTAAAATTCACATGGGAGTAATGTATTCTGAAAAGCGCACGATGAAATTCAGTACATTCCAGTAAGCAACATATTAATTTATAAAATGACCAGTGCCGATGTAGAAAAGCATTCTGATACGTCTGAAGCGGTAATAAGGAAAAACTACATCCTAGATTCTTTATGATTGTGTCATGACTTGATGGTACTTTCAATGTGCATGCAGACACATGTTAATGCTTACTGACACTTGCATAGTGCCTGATGATAAATGTCTTTTTACATTCGGCTTCATGGTATCATTCATGTGTACAGATGCAACATTCTTGTTCGTTAATTGCATGCTGGGAATGTGGATGTTGATTTGTGCAGAGACACTTGTGCAATAGGCGCAGTGCATAATGTAATCAGACATTGCTGCATTGAATACATTAACGTGATGGAAAGATGTGAGTTTTATTTAAGCACAAAGCAACTTACAATCTTGCATGATGCACTAATGTCAATTGACAGTCGTTCCGATATGATATGGGCGGCTACCTTAATTGACGGCGTATAACGGAAATTTCATGTTATGGCAGATGTTACGCCTATTTGTGTGATATTTTCCACTGACACTAAATTAGCCGCGTGTTTTTAGACATACGTAGTTGGCCCTAATTTTGAAAGGTAAACAAGTGTATTTACTTAAATAGGGAAATATATCAGCACTATTGTCTGGATTTTTTTTATAAATTACTATGCTCTGAGTATAATTTTTCTTTTATATTTAATCGTTAATTACGTGTTTCCATCAAAATCTATCTACATATCTATTTAAACATTGCTTTTCCTGCCAAATGCGGAGGGATATTATTTTGGCGTTGCCCATCCGTCCGCCGTTCGTTAATCGGTCTGTGTTTGTCGGAAGCTGTTTTTCGGCAATTTTCATGAGTTAGAATAAAACTTGAAATAAATGTGTTTTATCGCCTCTGCGACTTATGTGTACGCACGTGAGCCAGGCCGATAACCAATGATCGGAGAGCTGCGCTATGCGAGAGTCGGCCGATTCTTCGCAACTGCTGCGCGAGCCTCATCGTACTTTTGACAGGTCGCCGCGCGGCATCGGAAGAAAGACCGCCACAAGCTTCCCGCACATGTCAAGGCTCTCCGGATCGAAGGCATGGAAGCCGTGTCCGACTGAACGACTCTGAAACGACTTGTTCTAGTTCCGTTCGCACCACCGAGGGCAGGCCTTTGGTTTCCATCACTGGACGGGTGTGTATGCGGCCGGGACCACTGCGAACCGCTGCGGCGGCCGAGCTATTGCCATTGTCATTGCAAAGTGGTTCCTCGTGCTCGCGCTGTACAATCGCCCGATGTCCCTAATATCAAACACCGCCCCGCGAAGATCAGCTATTGCACGGTAGACTAGGCAGGTCGCAAGATAAATACTTTTTTCCTCCGATATATACAGGAGTGCTTTCGTTTCCTACGGTACCGTCTCAAACGAGATTTTACCCGCTCATCGAGATTGTCGCCCTTGTCGATCCATGAAAATCGCAGCCACTGATTGATTCTCGACCGAGAACAGACCTTCGAAAACACATGCTGAGACGAGGCCCTTCGGCCGCGTACGCTAGCTCGGCCCAGCGTTTCCGACAGGCCGAGACAAACGACAACCATGGTTCCCGAGCGAGACAGCCCGACGATCAGGCCATGCGAGCTCCGTCGTCCGACAAGGCCCGCTAGACCATTCTTAGAAGTAGAGGATGGGGTGAACCCCGTCCATTTCCGTGCTTGGAGCCCACGTGGCGTGCGTCTAGTCTCCACGGATATTCCGATATTTCTGGAAACTTACTGTTATTTTTGGGAGGTTAAGGTGGTTATCCACACCAACGTCTACGCCTGAGTCGCGTACACGTGGGCGCGGCCTTTGCCCTGCGCGCATTTCGGATCGTTGGCTGAGAACCTGCTTGACTTTCCGCGCGTTATGGAGCCCTTATGAGGTCTGTTGGTTGGCCAAGGGACAGATACATCCGTTCGAGTACGGGGAAACCTTGGAGGAGACAGAGCTGTACCTCTGTCGAGTACCTCTTTCGGCCTTCACCATGTTCCAGTGCCAGTCGGTAACCACAGAGTCCTCTGAATCAGGACTCTTATCCATCCATGAATAAACCGCACAAATTAATAGATCCATTGAGCGTTAGTCTACAAAGATGCCCCTCAAACCCTTTGTCCTCGATACCTAAGATTGCCAAGGTTTTCGAGTTCTGGGGGGGCCAGCCACCTAGAGCGCCGACGTCTTGACCTTTGACGGTTACATTGTTGACATGATACATTTGAGTGATGGTTGCCGTTTATCATTGTTAAACTTCTCGGCGTTGGCCTTGTGTATCCCAGCATTCCTCTCGGTCGGTCCCTATGGTCGGATTTTACACGACCGCATATTTAACTTTCACCATGACAATGTCTGGCTTTTATAGACACAGAACACTCTGCACTTCCACACCTAGTTTAAGGTCAAAATCAGTCACCTAGCCTTCACCGGAGTTCCGCATGAATAAGCCAAGCATTTAGTCTTCGCGAGCTCGGTAGCCCGGCCCGCGAGACCATCTCTAAAAGAACTGTTACATGACATTTTTTATTTAAAAAAATCCATATTGATTCAAAATTATGTTTTATGATATTTTTATACTAGAAGACTATTATATTTTTAACGAAGGGTACAATATTTGTAATAAACACGAGTACTTGTAACTTTCATATTTCACTATATACCACAGTGATTATATTGACATAAATATGTGTCTATAAACATTGTTATTATAGCCAGGAAATTAGACTAGAGGAATCTGAAAGTTACACGTACAGGTCTACGGCAATAGGGATTGGGCTACTTTATAAATATGAGGTCGATATACACTATTAATCGGTAGATTTAGGAAAACTAACCTTGTCAATACATACATATGAAATGAAGCTAGGGTTATCAGCGTGCATTGAATCTACTGACTGTTTTATTGCACAACAAGTTCCAAGTGTTCGTAAATAACAGAGCTATATAACAGTATACAACTGGTATACATCATCTTATTAACAGATAGTAATATTGAAACTACAGAAACGCAAGGTGGGAATTTAATATTCCATCCATTAGTTTTGAAGGAAAGTGGCAAATTGTATTGCACACACTTTACACAAGAGTATACTACATTGTCGCTTTAAAGGATACTAAATAGAAACCGACAGATCACGAGGGTCGTGTGTTCACATCTCAGTGACAAATAACGAAACCGAGCTGTGAAGATACTATAAAGAGGCAAGCAGTTTCAAAACATATGCAAGTACATGTCTATTCATGTTTTAAGGGCTAAAAAATGTTAATCATAAATGTACTGTATCTCGTGTGTTTACGTATGAGTAAGTCCTTTTTGTGTGATTTATGTTTCAAGAAATGGTACATGAACTACAAGAACTCGAACTGATAATCGAATTGAGATCTGCATAAACAAAGATAGCATACGGCGCTGACAATAGCATTACGATTATACGTATCTTTTGATTAAATTGGGTCGTGTTCTGAGAAAACTGGGCATAATGCATGTGCGTTAAGTGTCGTCCCAGATTAGCCAGTGCAGTCCGCACAATATAATCAGGGACGACACTTTCCGCCTTAACTGGATTTTCGTGTAGAAGTGACTTCCTTTAAATGAAAAATACCATAAAAGCTGGAATGACACTTTACGCACATGCATTAAGTCCCGTTTTCTCAAAACGCGACAAAAATTGAGTTAAGAATTGACTGAAACCTGATACATAGCTTACCGAGATTTAGCATTGAGCGACGCTTGAAACATGACTTCCGCGTTGAACAGTTTCAGTCGCAATTACGACTGGTGAGCGTTCATAAATGCTTTCCGAATTATATAAATTTCGAGTTTTTGTGGTTATTATATTCGCTGGAAAAATAAGTTATTCAAGTAAGTAACTTTTTTAGAGCTGAACACATTTGAGTTTTTGCATAAATGAAATGGGAATGTCTTAAGCATATATTTTGGTGCGGGCACGACGGTTTGAATGCTTTGTCGATTTCGAATATCTTTTTGCTTACTCCCCAGTGAATTTTTCATTGACAGTTCTAAGGTGGTTACTTGACGTCAATTTATTAATTACGCGTGTCTTTTGTGTAGTGCATTTGTTTTTATTTTAATTGGCTGTTATAATTTATTTGACATCGTACTAATCTATGCGATCTGACTCAAGATAGACACACTTACCAAGCTTCGTAATTTGATCTTTAACAATCTTATTGCGGACTCTTTCTGTATTGCAAGACGATGATCTGAATATTCAACAATCTGTTGCTTGGTGTTGTACAGATGATATGTATTTGATATTTGTTTTGTTTTCTTTTCGTCGTGCCGCATAAAGTCACGACTCAGGGGCTCTGGTCTGTATATAACTATTGGGTATAAAATTGAAATTACATTGAAATAGTTTCGTTTACATTGCTATTGACTTTGAATCGTGATGCTTTGTTATTGATGTTTATTTACAATTCAATGTTGTATGAATTATTATCGGCAAAGTGTGAGGTTAGGGCCGTTCTAAGGAGGTGACGGCAATTTGTTAAGTAATTATCACTTTTGTTTAGTATATTTGTTGTATATATCACTGCTTGTCAATCGATTTCCAGACATAAATAAAGGGCCGCTTTATATACTAAGGTTCTGATGATGCAGCGTTGAAATTTCATGTATTTGTAAGTAATGTTTTACTCTCCCTTGTGCTAGTATAATGTTGAGCACAAGTGTTTGAAAATTTGATAACTGTAGTGTTTCTCAAAAAGTAATTCATGATAAATGACGGACGAAATGTATTGTTTAAAAATATAATTATGTGTTGACGAACAATATTCATGTACTTTCTATCGTTATTCTTTGATTTGATACAAGCAACAGCAAACGCTTTATACCGAACGGCTTAAGTCAACACTTTCTCAATTCACCGAAATTAATATGCCGAGTCGTATGCTTGCTAAAGAGAACCCTCATTCATTACAAAACATATACAATTCATACAATAGTATAAGGCATTATACATTCTATGGAAAAGAAGATTAGCTTTGAACTAGAAGAATCTCTCATCTTTACAACCCTGAACATTTCTTAATATATTATTGACCATAACTGACCATTATTGGTGACTAAGGAAGATGTCTTATATTCAAACTTCGCTAGGAATGTGTTGTTGTGTTTTCAACAATCTACCACATTAACAAAACAAAAACTAACATAGTTCTATTTCATGTATTTGGAAAACTGTTCATCTTATAAACACCGTTTAAACAATAAATATCAATTTATAATTATGATTATTCTACTACCACTTCAGCTTTCAATACTGCTACGTCAGAGACTACCTAAAGTAGAAAAAAAATAAAGCAACAAGTTATATACAATTATGTTTGGCTGACTGAACTAACATCTATGACACAAAGTTCAACTATTTAAAAACTTCTGCACATTATTGTATTTCCAACGTTGAAAGCGTCTCGAGAGGCCTTTGTGGCTTTTAATAGCTGTTAAGATGTTGCTTAAAAACGAAAATGTGAAACCATCCAATCAATTGAACAAGAGGTTTACAAACGGTTAATATGAAGCAGTTCAAACTGTTAAAGCCATAAGCTGCGCTGTCAGTTTAACCGCATCATTCTAATTGCTCACGGGTGAATCCCCTTTATCCCTCATAAATTGTCTTTGGTATTAAAATATCAATGGCTGAATATTGCCCATCAGGTGATATTTAAAGAAACAAATAATCGTAAAATAAACAAAAATTGCCTGATGTAAAAAATGCAACGCTCAAATAAGTTGTAAGAATCGAATTTGCATACAATGTGTTATATATTAACAATTTTATATCATTTTGACAAATATATGTTCAGTATGATAAGGGCTTTTCCCTCATAGTCATTTAGTCTGCTTTAATGTGTATACTTGTTATATAAGGTCTTTCTTCATTGAATGCATTTAATATGTTTTGAACTTTTGAGGTAGAAAATGCATGTTTGGGCCTCTGACTATCTGTGACTAGTGCAGCTTTAATATAACATCATCTCATAGTTATGCACGTTACCCATACTTTATAACGCTATTTGTATTTAGTTTTTCATGGTTTCTGATTTAAATTCGCTAAACAGGAGACAATACACACTTATCTCGTGTTCATTGTCTAAAGCAAAAACATTACAAAAATCTTATTTATATCAGGAAGTCCGTATAATTCAAATTGAGTCGCAGTTGCCTGACGGTGCGGTGCGAAATTTAAAACAGGCGAGTGAAAATTATACCAAAGTTGTAATCCGTTTGTTCTCTGTTTGTAAACCACATACGTGTTTATCACGATATACCCAAAATGATTTATATGCGAGACGGTTTTAATGTGGTACATTGTATTTGATACGGGTACTATTACTATGCCCTTCGCCTGGTATTGTACTACTTTCTATTCGATAAAATGAGAAGTTTTTATCCCGTTTATTAAATTGACTATAGCAGATGCTTAGTGAACTGAATTATTCGACATATCTTTTAGTTTGTTTATTTGAATAATATAGTAAGCAAATGTTGCCTAGGTTAGTTTAAATAATCATTTGTTACTTGAGCGAATGTGGTACTACTCCTATAAAGGTGATGTTACGAAATCATTTATACAATTTATAGATCGTAATGGTATTTTAATATCTTAGCGCATAAATATCAGTGCCATTTGAATATTGGAAATTGTAATGATGATGTCGTTATTTTTTTTTAAATGTTTCTCAAGTTCATGTTTGTATATTGCAATACATATTTAAGGCTGTACATTACTGATGGATACTTTTTTAGATTGTAAACAACTTTTTACATTTGGAAGTTATGGCGCGTCACACCTTTTCAAATTCAACGTTATATATTAATGTGATATCTGTGTATTCATATGTTATTTATTTCCATGTTTGTGTGGTATAGTTGTATATATATAGATATGTTGTACAAAGGTAAAGATATGTGGAAAAATCATATAACATGTATTGCAAAAGAAATATGAGTTGTATACTTTCATATTAATATTCGATATATCCATATATATGTTCTACAAATTAATATATGTTTGCAATATGTTCATATATATGTGATTAACTTGCTGATATTTGTGTTGTATAATTTCCAAAAGATGTGTGTGTTCTTACCGTTCATATTTGTGTGCAATATTTCCACATGTTTGTTCCAAACTTTCATAGATATAATGATAATTACTATTACTGATGTTCTATAATTTGCATCATGGGAAATATTTTAGGTAACACTCTACTAAATCATTTTACAAAACTTTATTTCTCAAAAGTGCCCTTTCTCTTTTGTTGTAAACGTCATTGAGCGATCGCACGAATGCTTTTGTTGTCTGTCCATGTAGGCTATGTGTGTATTTAACATGTTGGTATTTTTCATTGGGGACTACGTTGAAAAAAGATGGACGTTTTTAGAAAGTTGATATAAGTACGGTGCTTTTGTTTAAATCTCACACCAAAACTTAAGTTTCTGAGGGTGCTTGCATTTGGGCGATTTTTATTTTCTTAGTATGTGCGAGAAGGTATTATTTTTATTTCAATGCGCAGATAAGAACACTTCCATCTTTAAAATGATACATGGCTTGCAAAATACGATATATATTAATGGCAAAAATGCTTTGTAAGTAGGCAGTTAAATAAAGGGATCCTATGGAATTTGGAATTGTGTAATCGTACCTTAATGATCGTGATTTAACACAAATATATGAAACTATCGAACACATATATGAAATTATACGACCCACATTTTACCATACATATATAGGATTTTAGATTTACAAAATACATATATATTCTTTAAATAACATATTTAAACATGTATGTTCACATAAATATGGAAATATAGAACCTATATGCACACATATACCACATTCATATGCAAACATTGAACTGATTATTTGCCAAAGAAATTGCGAAACTGTATTCCACAAAAACGATTATCGTCTATCGAATCAGCCATTTATACACGTATACATAACAATACAGAAAGATCTCAGCGCTTATGCACAAAATGTCATATTAAAGATACTGAAGACAAATTCCATTTTATTATGATATAGCCAGCCTTCGATTCACTGTTATTTTTTTTTATCAAAGAGTACTTTTATAAAAAAAACAAGTATGTTTAAATTTGTTGAATTAATGGGAACTTAAAACAACAACATGACAAAATTAATATGTGGCGCATGGACACATTTTCCAACAACTCTACGCGTGGCAATAGTTGTTCAAATATTTATTGATATTAATTCCTCTCCATCACAAATTTTTCATTCCTACTTTTATTTTATAACATTTTAATAACTATATTTTGTGTATGGTTTTTATCATTTTTAGTTGTAAGTCGAACAAAACTGTTAATAACTCGTTTTAACTATTGTATAACTTTGTTTATAACTGTACAATGTCAACGGTTTTCATCCTTCAATATTCTATACAAGTTCATAGTGAATTCATTTGTATGAATCATTTATAAATTGTTGTCTGTGGAGGGAAACTCTAATAGTGTAGTTGCATATTTGGTAATTTGTAGAAACTTTTTGTCGACATTAATATTTAAATTCCATTGGTTAATCATCGTTTTATATTAGTTTACTAAAAGTTAATAGTATATATTACATTTTGTTTGTGAAAAAAATGAAAGAATATTATTATGGTATTGGTGATAATCTATGTGCGATCAAGATTATATTAAACAAATGAAAATGTATTCACGTTGGCATACGGGTATGTAGATATATGTGTTAAACTTTTTGTTAATCACGGAACACAAACCACACTTTATGTCTGTCTGTCTGTCCGTCCGTCTGTCTTACATCGCCCTTAATGTATGTCATATTAACATCATACTCATTTACTTGAAACCGTGTATCAAATACCAGTCGGGTAGATTGTAATCTTAAAAGAATGATCCCGTCGAGACTCATACTTACGACATTGAATTTTAGACGTTGAAGCGACAACAGCGGCTATAACAACTATAATGGCTGAGACCACCACAGCGACTGAAACCACCACAGCGGCTAAAACCACCACTGCGGCTGAAACCACCACAGCGGCTGAAAACCACCACAGCGGCTGAAACCACCACAGCGGCTGAAACCACTACAGCGGCTGAAACCACCACAGCCGCTGAAACCACCACAGCGGCTGAAACCACCACAGAGGCTGAAACCACCACAGCGGCTGAAACCACAACAGCGGCTGAAACCCCCAAAGCGGCTGAACTACCACAGTGGCTGAAACCACCACAACGGCTGAAACCACCACAGCGGCTGAAACCACCACCGTAGCTGAAACCACCACAGCGGCTGAAACCACCACAGCGGCTGAAACCACCACAGCGGCTGAAACCACCACAGCGGCTGAAACCACCACAGCGGCTGAAAACACCACGGCTGAAACCCACCCACAGCGTCTGAAACCACACAGCGGCTGAAACCACCACTGCGGCTGAAACACCACAGCGGCTGAAACAACCACATCGGCTGAAACCACCACAGCGCTGAACCCACCACAGCGGCTGAAACACAACAGCGGCTGAAACCACGCACAGCGGCTGAAACCACCACAGCGGCTGAAACCACCACTGCGGCTGAAACCACCACAGCGGCTGAAACAACCACATCGGCTGAAACCATCCACTGTGGCTGAAACCACCACAGCGGCTGAAACCACAACAGCGGCTGAAACCACCACAGCGGCTTAAACCATAACAGCGGCTGAACCACCACAGTGGCTGAAACCACACACGCGGCTGAAACCACCACAGCGACTGAAACCACCACAGCGGCTGAAACCAACACAGCGGCTGAAACCACCACAGCGGCTGAAACCACCACAGGGGCTGAAACCACCACAGCGGCTGCAATCACACAGCGACTGAAACCACCACAGCGGCTTGGGAAAACCACCACAGCGGCTGAAACCACCACAGCGACTGAAACCACCACAGCGGCTGAAACCACCACAGCGACTGAAACCACCACAGCGGCTGAAACCACCACAGCGACTGAAACCACCACAGCGGCTGAAACCACCACAGCGGCTGAAACCACCACAGCGGCTGAAACCACCACAGCGGCTGAAACCACCACAGCGACTGAAACCACCACAGCGGCTGAAACCACCACAGCGGCTGAAACCACCACAATGGCTAAACCACCACAGTGGCTGAAACCACCACAGCGGCTGAAACCACCACAGCGGCTGAAACCACCACAGGGCTGAAACCACCACAGCGGCTGAAACCACCACAGCGGCTGAAACCACCACAGCGCCTGAAACCACCACAGCGGCTGAAACCACCACAGCGGCTGAAACCACCACAGCGGCTGAAACCACAACAGCAGCTGAAACCACCACAGCGGCTGAAACCACCACAGCAGCTGAAACCACCACAGCGGCTGAAACCACCACAGCGGCTGAAACCACCACAGCAGCTGAAACCATCACAGTGGCTGAAACCACCACAGTGGCTGAAACCACCACAGCGGCTGAAACCACCACAGCG
This sequence comes from Dreissena polymorpha, assembly GCF_020536995.1. Lineage (NCBI taxonomy): Eukaryota > Metazoa > Mollusca > Bivalvia > Myida > Dreissenidae > Dreissena > Dreissena polymorpha. Next base: position 4,122,329 of record NC_068363.1, on the reverse strand, counting down.
GCTGAAACCACCACAGCGGCTGAAACCACCACAGCGGCTGAAACCACCACAGCGGCTGAAAACCACCTCAGCGGCTGAAACCGCCACAGCTGCTGAAACCACCACAGAGGCTGAAACCACCACAGGGGCTGAAACCACCACAGCGGCTGAAACCACCACAGCGACTGAAACCACCACAGGGGCTAAAACCACCAGAGTGGCTGAAACCACCACAGCGACTGAAACCACCACAGCAGCTGAAACCACCACAGCGGCTGAAACCACCACAGCGGCAGAATTGATTTCAAAATATGTATACATTGGCGTTGGAGTTGGCGTTGCAGTTACGTTGGGAACTATTGCTATAGTAGCCTCAGGAATATATGTTTTCAGGCGGTATGTTCCATTAAAGTCTTTGCAATGTTTCGTCCGAAACTCAATTTTTGAACACCTATGTTATAATAAATTAATGCAACTGTAGCGAGAGCATGTTATGCTTACATTTACATCATTATGAAACCTATTTAATGTATATTTATAATGGTTTACTACATTATGCGTTAAATACAAATACTTTTTAATACATTTATAATCAACTTGTACAAGTAACCCACTTCTTCAATTTTAATAGTTTCACAAATTTCTTGTCTACTCGTTTGACATTATTTATTTTCAATTCAGGTGTAAAACAGCCCACTCATTTGTGGCAGAAACTCATGTATACGAAGACACAACATACGTGGTAAGTTTGTTCCTGGAGCATGTCGAGAGCCCACAAAATGATTAAGAGCACGAATACGAACAGAATTGTCTAAATGCGAGTATGTAATCCAAAATACTATATATATAACAAAATGTCATTAGAAAAATGAATGTAAAGAAGAAGACTGATTGAATCGGGGAAAGTCTGGCAATATTGACGTCGAAGCGCAGTTGATCATCCTAAGGGATATTAAATAATAATACATCTCTGATTTTACTTCTTTATCAAAACGATGGACAAAATATATAAACTACATGTTGACGTCTTTTGACAGCACCTTTTTAATAACAATGTAAATGTTTTTTCCATTGTTTTGATCAAGGCATATTGCGGAAAAGTTAAATTAAAGCAGTAGAATCAGAGATTTAATATTGACATCGTTCGTGACGTGTCCTCGACGGATATTGTAGAACGAAGGTATTTATTTCCATATATTCTTAAAAGAAATATTTAATTATCAGTTACATCTGCAAGTAATGTATACAGTGAACAAATTATTTCTTTGATAAGTGTCACTCTACAATATTGCTTTCGACAAGAATTAAAACATAATGGCAGGTTTATTTCCTGAATTTTAAAATCACAACCCCTTTATTCCTTATATTCTGCATACATTTCTATATTTTGACGCGAAAAGTTCATGATTGTTTATATTTCATTGTATTTACATATATATGTATGCACATTTATTTGGTAAGATACAAAAAACTATAATTTGTATCCACATATCCGCAACTGACTTTGAAGTTTTGACGGCGCAACTGACTTTGAAGTTTTGACACACATATTTATGTTGATTGATATTGTCCCTGTTTTCCATAGGGTTGATGTTTGTGGCTATTCCAGATAGTTGGTTGAATAATATTTTTTACCAGGGGTTTAACATGTCAAAAATGCCAATAATATTTTAATTAAATTGTAAAAAGTCTTAAAATGTTCAAAATAAATGTCTAAATGATAGTAGATTATGATGGGAACAATTCAAAACCACTAATGATTATATTAATTAGTCCACTGCTACTTTAAAGGTCCAAATAAACACAAAGTCCCAACTTGAAATTCCCGAAAGCGTGTAACTGTATCAAAAGTATGACAATGATATTATGTTTACAATGCAAGGGCTGTTTTCCATTCTAAGAAATATGTTTATATGTGAACAGTTACAAACTGTTATCCCGGTCTTATACTTTTTAGTTACTTTTAAATGTATAATTCAACATATGTTTTGTTTTTCAAGGACAACAGTAGGCAATATACTACTTTAAAGGATGTGAATAGATCACCATATGAACTCGCCACAAGCATCGGTGGCCTTAACGCTAACGCCGCAGCGGTGGACGAACACATATATGCAGCAATCAATGAAAACGATGTTTAAAACATGTGTGTAAATTGTGTGACTATGTGACAGACTCGACCATGATGTTCAAAATGAAAAGGAAGACTCATTAAAATAGCAATTATCAACGCACACAACACAGTAGTTCCTGAGTCACAAGCCACAGTTCCTTGACATCATAAAGACGAACCCTTTCCAAATTCAAAATGAAATCCACTCAGCTGAAATCAGAAGAGCAAAATATTTGTCCAACGTGTTCGTTTCCTTGCAGAAATATTTGAAACAAGAGGATTATATGGCATCGCCCTAAATCCGTCCTTACAAGTTGCAGACACTGTCAGGTAAGAAGAGATATCTTCTAGTTGAAATCTTGCGATGCTTCTCCATGACGCCATCATAAAGTTTAATTATATGCACAATTGAAAGGAAATAACGATTCTATATGAGAAATAAACCTCGCGACATTACGAGAAAGACAGTGTGCATATGTAAGGAAATACAAGGGTTCTATGCATGATTACAAATTGTAAGCAGTTTAATTTACATAACGATATATATTTATTAATGTTTGTCATGTTCATAACTTGTTCAACCATTTTATGTCTATCTCGATAAAATGTGTCCGGCTTCTTATAATGAAAATCACTTTGACATTTTATAAGACTTTCATTTGCAATTGTTACCTAATTTATAGACATAAAGACATACGATTAATTAAATATCCAGGCATATTTGAAGACAACAAACTGGTATACAAATATATAATGTTGATAGATATACGGATATCTTATAAATTAATTTATCTTGCAAATAAATTACTTAAAAATGTAAGATAATACTTGTTTTTTTGTTCTTAGGTTACTATGTTATTATTGCATATGTATAAATTTGTATATATAATCTTGTGATAGAGAGAGAATGATAGTGTTGCTATTTTGATAACACATTTTTTAAGAAATGTAGAATATATATAGGTAATATAGGTTGTGTTGCTACTCTATGCTAAATTTATAAATGTCCCTTCTCTCTTCTGTATTTGGATTGCGCCCATCACAATACAACTTTTAATGAACCAAATAAAATAAGTAAAGTTATAATAACATCATGAACATTTTTAATATTTATGCATATTATGAATCTAAATACATAGTTTTACTTCTATGTGCTGGAGTTATGTTATGGTTATATGATTCTACAAATAATAAATTGTGCTCAAAACATAAGCATTGTTTACCGTGAAGTACACTCTCTATGATTTTGTGTCAATAAATGTATGTTCGTATTCATACTGTATGCATATAGGCTTGATGAAAAAGTTCTATTCAGTTCTGTTTACAATTATATGATAGTTTCTTTAAGTAAATTACGATGACAAGTTGTGACTTTAATTGTATATATTAATTACTCATGGTTTCTATTAGATCAGACTTTGCTTGAGCTAAAATTGCGAGCAAAAATAATAAGCAAACACAGGCTGTAACCATGAAACATTTTACTACTGGACCACATACTACACAACTGGAGCCTGTGGGTTAACTAACTTTGATTAAATAGTGTAACGCTCGGTCAAGGATGGCACGGTGCGTTACTCGGACAGAACACAATCTTTACCGAATGGCATAAAACACGAATTTCAGAAATATACGGTGCATAAAAACAGGGCTGTCCAGTTCGCGCAGTGGTTGGTAAACGCTTTCCTCGCCCTGGCGACACGGGATTCAAGCCCCGCTGCCCTCCTATGCGAGTTTATTTGGTGGTCGCCATACCAGGTGGATTTAACTCCGAATACGCCAGCCCCCGCCTCACAGCACAGGACAACACCCGTATAGTGATTGCCTTTCAGTAAAAAAGAACAAACAACTGAATATTGCAGCTGAAATTCAGAATGATTTTTAATTTTCGTTTGGCGATATAGTGAATTTAGTAGAAGAGCTGGTTCGATTTTCTGAGTATCACATAATGGAGACTAAGGGTTGCAAGCTACGGGAAGAAACTTATACTATACAAATCATTTATACAATACTGTTCAATCATTTGTCTACAATATTATGAATATCTATTCGACAATGTTAACATGATCTTAAATACGAGCATGATTCTTTTTATTCTATGTTTAATTTTGTATTGCGATGGCAATATGAACTAAGCTTACGGTTTAAGCACATACAATAACGCGATGCATTAAAATACTACTTATGCTTACATTATTCTGTATAACACAATGCGGATGTATTAAAATGTAAACCAAAGATCAATTGATGCATATTTCAATATTATAAAGGCTAAAATTAACCATTAAAGATAAACTCAATTTTCCAATTAATCCAGAAACACAGATTGCCAAAATTTTGTTATTGGTGATTCTGTGGACAATTACCCTATATATCGACACTCGGATTGAGTTCAACAGAGCTTAGATTTTAATCAATCAAACAATTAAGTTAACAGTGTGAACGTCGATTTTCCATAATAATGTTTTTGTTCTGCCCGTTTGCTTGTCCATAAGAAAACACGGTTCGACACACATAACATTTTTTTCAAAAGCTGTAATATTTTTATCAAAATAAAAAATATTTTTTGTAGAACGTCGGATATTCCGTTTTGCATACTAAACTAATACTTTCATTAAAAATAAAAATATCTTTTGACGTCATTTGTAATTTGTTTTGTCAATCGGTTCAAACGATTAAGGTATGATTTAAAATGTATAATAATACGATTGTTGGTCTGAAAACGACAATCCAATGGTTCCACATAAATGAGTGTAGAAAAAATAAGCTTATTTTTTTTAGTTACATTTTGTTTTATGGTTATGGCGTTTTTGCAAGTTTGTGAATTTCTGCTTGACGACGTACAGTCAAATTATATTTGGTGGTGGCTTTGGCTGCAAACATACCTCAGGGAAACATTGCAAAACATTGAATAACACTATAATTCAACAATAAGTATACACTTAAAATTTACTAATACATTAGAAAAATTTATATTTAAACAATAGCTGTTGCAAAACACAATTCCCCCTACGGCAGCTATTTTAGTAAAACGGTTGTATTTTGAATGTAAAGGTAACAGTGACTTTGACCTTTGACCTAGTAACCATAAACCATATTTGATTGTAGATCTCAATGAGATGCATGCACATGTGAAGTTTAAAGTACATAGGCCCAAGAGTTTTCATTTTATGAGCACGGTTAAAGTTTTGGGATACACACACAATGACAGACAGACAGGCCAAAAACATAATACTCCGATCCGGGGGCATAAAAATAATCGCATTATCGCGACAATAGGAGGGAGGATCTGATTAAACTTATAGAGACTCTTCCTTTTAAGACAAGTGAACGCGTGCCTGTCAAATACAGGACAAAACGTCCGACGTATCATTAAACATGACGATAATTAAATCTGGGTCACCGCTTGGGACGGCCAATCCAAAATCATCCGCGCTCATGTCTGATATGCTGTGCTTTCGCAGAAACGCATTGGTAAGGCTGTTAGAGCGCCGTGTCATCGCATAGAACGTCAGGTTGCGGCGATACTTTTGGACATGTTAAAATACATCGGTGCAGCTATACATTTGCAAGGCGCGCTTAATTGGCCTATATGTGATTGGACTTTCACAATACGTGTTATTTAATCAGACGATCAAGAATCTATTAACGTGAAACACGAGTAATTCAAACTTTTTGTTAACTACTTGATAATCTTCTATTCTGTATTAACCAAAAAAATAATTCGGAAGCAAAATGCATGCGTGTCTAACTTAATTCACCCTCTGGTGCTCAGCGTTCACATGCATATCTGACTTAATTCATCCTGTTGTACCCAGCGTCAACATGCATGTCTTACTTTATTCACCCTCTGCTACCAAGCGTCTACATGCGTTTCTTACTTAATTCACCATGTGGTGCCCAGCTTCCATTTACCAGGGTGGGTTATAGAAAACTAAAAACACGTGGGGTAATGTATTTTGAAAAGCGCACTAAGAAATTCAGTACATTCCAGTCATCAACACACTTAAGTTATAAAATGGCCAGTTCCGATGTAGAACAGCATTCTGACACGTATTAAGCGATAATTAGGATAAACTTGCATCCTTCTTAATAATCAAGTCATGACTTGATGGTACTTTCAATTTGTATGTAGACACCTTTTAATGCTTGATGGCTCTTACATCGTGCCTGATGATGAATGTCTTTTTACATTCGGCTTCATGGTATCATTCATATGTGTTCGTTAATTGCATGATGGGTAACTTACTTTGTGCATATTGGTTTGCGAAATAGGATCAGTGCAAACTGGAATAAACAAATTGAAGCGTTAAATACACTAACGAGATGGCAAGATGTGAGTTTTTTCTAAGCACAAAGAAACATTTAGTTATGCATGATACAATTATGTCAATTGACAGTCGTTCCAAAATGCTACGAACGGCTACTCAAATTTACAGCGTTTAACGGAAACTTTATGTTTTGGTAGAAGTTGCGCCCCTTTGTGTGATATTTGACATTGGATAGTAATTGGTCGGGTTTTGTTTTAGGCATAATTAATTCTTATTTTGAAAGGCTAAGTTGATTATCTATTTAAATATGGAAACATTTCAGCACTATCGTATGAATATGTATTTTATAACTTACTATGTTTTGTCTATATTTTACTTTAGATTTTACCTATAACTATTGCTTTACATCTGCAATAATCTACACTTTTATTAAACAAATGTGCGCCGACCAAATCACCCTCCCATAGGGGAGATGCGCTATGTGAGAGGCGACCGATTCTCCGCAACCGCTGCGCGAGCTCCATTGCAAGTTCAACTTTTCGCTGCCAGACTTTGGTTGAAAGACCGCGCCGAGCTTGCCAGACGCGTAACTCCGTATTGAAGGCACGAAAGCCGTGTTCAACTTAGCGTCTCGGGGCCTGTTCGCACCGCCGATTACAGGCATGTGACTTCTTCACGCTGGCCGGGTGTGAATGCGGCCTGGATCACTGCGGGCCGCTTCGGCGGCCGTGCCTCTTGCCTTTGGCAAGTGGTTCCTCAAGGTGATTTCCCCCGCTGTTAAGGGCCCTGGCCTTGCTCACGCTGCACAAGCGCCTGGTGTCCTTGCTCTCGAAAACGGCGAGAAATGTCAGTTTCATTTGTTTACTCCCATATAAATATAAAGGAATGCTTTCATTTTCTAACGAGGTTCTACCCTCTCACAGGGACTGTCACCCGTGCCAATACACGGAAATCGCTGCAACCGATGGATTCTCGACCGAGAGCAGGCCTTCGGAAGCCAGCGTTAGGACGAGGCACTACGGCAGCTTTTGCTGGTTCAGCCTGCCCTGTCCGGCATGGCTTCCGCGGTCTAAGAACGAGACAAACGGCGCCCATGGATCCCGAGCGAGACAGCCCGGCGATCATGCTTCGCGAGCTCGGTAGCCCGACTTTGCCCACGAAACCATCCCTACCATTAGCGAGTCCCTGCTACGCGAGCATCAGCCCAGCGTTCTCGATCTCGGTAGACCGGCTCGAGAGACGAAACCCGCTAGACCATCTCTACTGGACCTTTTAAATGATATTTTTTATTCATTAATGCTAATTGGTTGAAAATTATGACTTTTTAAATTGCAGAAAACTATTGTTTTCTTTTAAACGGGGGGCACAATAGTTTTAGTGGACACGGGAACTAATTTTTAGGTTTCACTATATACCACAGAGATTATATAGACATAAAATGATAAATGTGTGTTTATGTACATTGCAATTATAGTCAGGCAATCAGACTATAGACATCTGAGAAGTACACGAACAGGTCTGTGACAATTGGGGTCATGCTACTTACAAATATGAGAGCGATATTCAATGTGCATCGGTAGGTTAAAGCTACTGTATTATTTTACTGTATATTTTATTT